>NW_028274822.1:80186441-80339504 GCF_037043125.1 Eumetopias jubatus | reverse complement strand
TCTGTCACTTCAGTAGGATACTTAGAAATATGTAATTCTTATTTTGATTAGTGCTCATGGAGTGTGAGTATGCATGCCTTTCATGAATTCTAGAAAAATACCAACCATTAACTCTACGGATATTGCCCCATGGTGAACTGTCCCCTTCTATCATTTGCATCTCTTAACCCCTCAGTCACATTTTTCATGTTTATCTGTGCTCCATTTTAGGTTATCTTTCAAATTTATTGTCTAATACACAAATTCTTCTGAATTTAATTTCAGGAGTGGTATTTTCATTTCCAGAAGTTTTATGTGGCTTTTTTTTTTTTAAGGCAGGCGTCTTGACTCCAACTCCCCACCCCATTTTGGGTGGGCCCAAGTCTTACCATCTTGCCGCTGGTTCCTGAGGTTGGCACCTACCAGAAGGCTCGCCCCACCCCAGGTTGTCCAGGCTGCTCTCCAGCTTGGGTCCTGGGGCAGTCGCTTGCTTTGTGAACCCAGCAGTGCCTTTTAAAGGGTGTTATTTGTCCAGCAGTACTAAGTGATTTTCAGTGGGAGGGTAAGTTGTCTGAAACAGAAACTCCATCTTTTGCTACTAAAAACAGTGCTGTAGCTAATGGCCTTATATGTCCATGTGTGTATTTTTATACACATATTAGATACAGCCTAGATAAATTCCTAGAAACAAAACTGCTAGGTCAAAAGTAAAGTATATTGTTTGTTGAATATTGCCAGATCACACCCCAAAGAGGCATGCTCACATCAGGCATACATAAGTACCTGTCTGTCCAAGGCTCCCCAGCATGAAGGGTCTCACAGAGTTTACTACCAAACTTGACCTTTGCCAGGTAGATAGATAGGCAACAGGTGGTATCCAAATGTAATTTTAGTTCATAATTTCTCATTACCAGTGAACACATCTCACACATGTTTAAAAGCCATTAGTATTTTCCTGTTAACTTTTTTTCTTAGCTTTTCTCTTATTTTAATATTGGGTTGCCAATCTTTACTTTCAATTCGAATGAATTTTTTTAACAAGAAATTAGCCAGTTACCTCTGTTGCAAACATTTCCCCCAGTTTATCATTTGCCTTGACTTTTTTTTTCCCCATGTAGGAAAATATTAAGCACTTTTATATATAGTTATCAATATCTTCCTTCTTGACTTTGAGGTTTTTTTGGTTTAGAAGGGCCTTCCCTGTTCTGAATATTCTTGTAGCTAATTATACTTAACTCTTTGAGCCATCTAGAATTTATTTTGATGCAATGTAGCTGGTGGAGCTCCAAGTTGAGAAAGTTATTATAGGGTATAGTCTTTAATTGCTTTTATAAGTGAGATCTTTTTACAGTTGTTAAAACTAGTGGTTGGTTGTACCTAGGATAGCTGTTGATTTTGACATATTAATTTCACTTGATTCTGAGCTGGTACTGAATTATCTTCAACCATCATTTCTAATAAACTTGTCCACTTCTCATTTATTCTTGTATCTAATTGTACCTAATTTTTATTTTTTTTAAAAAAGATTTTATTTATTTACTTGAGAGAATGAGAGACAGAGAGCATGAGAGGGAGGAGGGTCAGAGGGAGAAGCAGACTCCCCGCCGAGCAGGGAGCCCGATGCGGGACCCGACCCCGGGACTCCAGGATCACGACCTGAGCCGAAGGCAGTCGCTTAACCGACTGAGCCACCCAGGCGCCCTAATTGTACCTAATTTTTAAAACAATGTGAAGTATTAGTAAAAGATCACTGTTTATCTTAAAGCCTTCATTAGAAATAAGTGCTCTATCTCCTCACGTTTCAGTATCCATGATTTGTTGTAGTGACTCGGTGAACTAGATTAATAGATATCCTTGACGAATTCTGTATTTTGGCCCGAGCGCCGACACCGATCTCGTGTTGTCTTTGATACCCTGCTGTCACGGTCAGTTTGGGGGAGGACAGAATGCCGGCTTCACAGACAGACGTGGGAAGCCTTGCCGGGCTGTGGAGCGGTGGGCAGAGTCCCTGGGCTCTTCCGTCCAGGAGGGGCCCATTTAGCTGGTTTGTGGGGTAGTTGCGCCCTTGATGGCTTTCTCAGTCTGCTCCTTGTAGCCCTTTCTGTCCTTGGGGGGGCAGGGCAGGTCAGTTTGGGCAATTCTCATTTTTCTAGAAAGTTGTTTATTTCATTTAGGTTTTCAAATTTGGAGACTTAAGAAAATCAGCTTAAACCTGAGTAGATTAAAAAACTGCAAAAACTAGGTCCGTGTAAGTTTTCTTCCCCCCCCCGCCCCCCCCAACCCCGGGCGGTTTTACCAAACATTTACTAAACTCTCCCCTTCGTCATTCTAAAGCTTCTTGTCCTGAAGTCCACCCTTCCTGTGTTCTACTTTGTGATCCATTCAGAGCACTTACTGTTGTTAATATGTGAGTTTGTCCTGCGTGCATCCATGACTGAGGAAGCGTGCATCCATGACTGAGGAAGCATGTTAGGTCTTGAGTGGTCGATCTGGTGCTACATTTGAGTGTTTTATTCATCTCTCCAGGGCCTGTGTGTTCTGCCAGGATTTTGCTACATCCCTTTCTTTTCGAAAGTATCCACAGGTAGCTGATTTGGGGTCTTTTTCTGTTAAAAAAAAAAAAAAATCTTAATTATGCATTTAAACTTGGTAGCTACACTGGATATAGAATTTTTGGTTCAAATTAATGTTCCTCATAACTCTGAAAACAATAGATCTAGTGTGTGCATGCTCATAACTGAGAGTTTAGGACACAGAATGTGTTTCAGATCATCTCCCCTCAACACTTGTCGGGACCACATATAACATGTCAGCATTGGGTTTGTCCAGCTCCCCCGCTGGGTGGTAGGGTCTTTTCCTTCTTGACTTGCAGCGCAGAGGCTGTTAAATTCACCTGTACTGAAATTTTGCCACATTTAATTTTTGCTCTTGTGGCTTATTTCCAGAACTATGTTGGTGTTTCTGCTGGATGAGAAATTTCTGTCTCATTATCTAATTTGTCCATATGTGGAAATTCAACATATTCTTAGGTAAAGAGTAAAGAGGTTCTTAAATTCAGATTATGACAAAGCAAGTAATTGCTTTGAGACTTCAGATAAGTGGCAGCCAACTGTCCACATAGTCAACCATAGACAGACACATCCCTTTCCAAATTTCAACAAGAAGGTAATGAACTTACAGAGTCAGTTAAAGACCGGAAAAGTGTTATTTCCCAACCGGGTAAGGGTCTGGGTTGCAGACGCGTGTGGCTGGTTTATCTGCTGCCCTTAACAGAATCTTAGACGGCCAGCACTACTACTGTGCTGGACACCTCACTTACCCCTGGGGCAGCCTGCACAGCTGCACGCCAGTCCCCGCTCACCTTCCCTCGGAGCAGACTCGTGCTCAGGGCAGGCATCTTCCCTGTCGAGCAGAGAAAGCATGGCATTTCTCTTGAGTCTCTCTTGTTCCAGGGGCTTTTAAGTCATTCTGACTAGAGAGTTGCAAGCACTGTAAGCGAGCTCGTTCCTCGTGCATCTTAGCCTCTGTGACCATGCATAAGGGGATATAACGTCCCTGCTGGTAGTTAGATGTTTGCAACCGAAGGGGTTTTTGTATGTTCTGTTTTCACAAAATCGTTGTGCATAGACCAGCACCACTGGGGATGAATGTGTCATTTCAGGCTTTAACTTGCATCCCATTTCCCTTCTCTGTGCTTGTCTTGGGCCTTCCAGGGTGAGGATCCACGACCTCCGCACTGACAAAATCGCCCTGTCGCTGTCTGCCCACCAACTGGGAGTCTCTGCAGTGCAGATGGATGACTGGAAAATCGTCAGCGGAGGCGAGGAAGGCCTGGTCTCCGTGTGGGATTATAGGATGAGCCAAAAGCTGTGGGAAGTGCACTCCAGGTAACGGGGTGCTCACGGTGCCAGGCGGCCTCTGAGCCAGCTCCCCACACCGTCGTTGGCGTAGCCCCTGGGCCGGCTGCAGGGGTTCCGTTTCTCAGGCCAGGAACCCCGGTCCCTGGAGAGGCAGCTCCTCTGTTATCGCTGCCAGGACTCCTGCCCAGCTCGGGTCGGCAAGACCCAGTGGAGTCTCCGACGCATAAGGTAGGGCAGTCCAGGTCAAGGTGCAAAAGCAGGCAAGGTTAAAAGACGAATTGGCTGCTGCTTAGAGAGCACTGGGAGCTAGTGCTCACTCCCTTCAGCAGCTTTTATTAGACTCGAGCCCTGGGTGAGAGCTACACTGCTGACTCTCTCCAGCCGGGCCTTACTCAGCGAGCAGGTGTGTCATCTTTTTTCCGGCTTTCTGTGGTGATGCGTGGACTTGCCACCAGGTGGTGCCAGAAGGCAGCTAGAACTCGGCCATGGTGCCATTCCCCGAAAGAACTGCCTTAAGCAGCCGGTCCACCTCCCCTTCTAGGGCAGCTCTTCCTGCAGCTCCGGCCCCAGGGTATGGCACTATCCCCTCTCTAGTCATTGTTGCACATGGTCGCAGCATGAAAGCACCTGCAGATGGTCCATACCTCCATGGTAAAGGAGGAGGCTTTTAGGACTCAGCCCCACACCATGAGCTGGGGAACCTGGAGAACTTACCCAAGGCCAGCCAGCCCGAAATGGGGCTGTTCTCTACCGCAGGCGGCTAACTTCCTTGACATCCGAAACACCAGACAAGCACCCAGGCTTGTCCTCTGTCAATGAGAAGCTTGGCATAGGGTTCTAGAGCCCAGTTTCAGGGGGCTCCCTTTCCTACGGCTCTCCTATTGTGTTCCAGGCACCCCGTTCGTCACCTGTCCTTCACCAGCCACAGCCTCATCACGGCCAACGTGCCCTACGAGAGGGTGGTGCGCAACACGGACCTGGACAACTTCACCGCTCACAGAAGGTCAGTGGGCTGGGGCTGCAAGGGTTCAGAGCAGCCCCTCTCAGTTTGATTTTGTGAGGAGAATCCCGCCAGGGTCTTCTCTCAGGCACGGCCGTTCTAGCAGTTGTGAGGGCCTCCCCAGGAGAGCTGGGGCGCCCAGGGGCCTGGCCGGGGCTCGACTCCTCGTGCTGGTGGCCAAGCCCCGTCCTCCTCAAGCTGCGGGGTGACTCCCCCTCTCTTCCCCCGCCCCAGCCATGCCCTCGGCCAGACTTGTCTCGAGTCTGGGGATTCCGAGTGTCTGAGGGACACGCGTGTTACAGGAAGCACTGTCCTGGGTGCAGCCTGGGGTGGGGGCTGGCAGCGCTGTGCTGACGTGCTCGCTGGCCCTGTGCTTCCTCTAGGCACCGCGGGCTGATCCACGCCTACGAGTTTGCCGTGGACCGGCTGGCCTTCCAGAGTGCGCTTCCCGTCTGCCGAGCATCTGGCGACACGGCGCCGGCCTACAGCTACGACCTTGCGCTCGCCTTTCCCTAGGACCGTGGTTGAGGGCGCCCCTCGTGGGGGAGCTGGGAGAAGAAAGCCCCCCCCTCCCGCCCCAGCCTAGCCCACACCTGTCGGACCCTACAGGTTCCTGAACTGCCTGTGGGCAGGACAGTGGCGTTGTTTTCTCTCTCTGGCTCTGAGTGCCACACACTGTCCCTCCTTCCTCCTGCATCTGCTGCCCTGGTGATGGGGTGGGTCTCCCCCCACCATCTGTACACTACCCTGCAGGGCCCTGCTCGCCACCTTTCCAGTCTTCAAGCCCTTTGCTCTCAGGGGAATGGGGCTCTGAGATCACATATGCACTCTGGGTGGTCCATTACCCCCCGCCCCCCCCCCCCCCCCCCGTGCAAACCTAGGCTAGCAGGACTCTCTTCTCAGTTTTTACCACAGTTTATATTAATACACTTACTGCATTAAGGACTGTTTACTTTGTATCACATGTTGTGGACACCACAGATTATTTTCTACCAATCGGCTGCAAAAACACCCTCCATCTAGGATGGACAAGCTGGATCCTAAACCACTGGGCGAAAGCAGGGCAGTACTGGGGAACTCTTCCAAAAGATTAAGAGGGCAAACCATTGCATTACTCTTGATTTAGACTGTTCTGAGCAGTGGCTACTAATATCCCTTCAAAATATGAAAGCAAAAATTGATAGAACTACAAAGAGAAAGTCCATGCTCCTAGTGCGTGATCAACAGATACAATCAGTAAAAAAAAAAAAAAAAAAATGGATTCAGAGGATTTACTTAATAGAATTAGGGTTTTGTGCCTTTTTAAATATCCACAGACCACGCACAGAAAATGGCTGTCTGAAGACCACAAAGACACATCCAGGCCCAAGTCAGTGGACCCCCTGATGCAATAAAATTAGATAAAGTGAAAAAAATGGAAAATGTGAACCCTCTGGGCCATGAAAACACTGAATATCAAAACCCCAGGGGTGAGGCCAGAGTAGACAAAGAGAAGTGAGACAAAAATAGATAAATGGATAGTTGTCACCTCAACTAGTGACCCCAAAGGGAGGAATTAAGGGTTATGATGGAATAGAAAACCAACAAATCACAAAGTTAATCATAACACCAAAACCCTATGCTGGCCCCATTTTACACCGGACCAGCCTTTGGAAAGCCAAAAAAAATTTTTTTTTTTTTAGTGAGTAGAGGGGCAAGTGAGAGAATCCTAAGCAGACTCCCTGCTGAGCACAGGGCTCGACCCCACAACCCCAAGATCAAGAGCAGGATGCCCAGCTGACTGAGCCACCCAGGCACCTCCAGAATATACACCTCTTGATACAGAAAAGCACAAGGGGCTGTGAGAAACCGAAGAAAGGAGGTAATTATGCACAGGATTTTCAGGGTGGGGATGATCTACCCACATGAAGCCGAGAGAAAAACGAAGCTCTCCTACTGTACATGAGTGTATAAAATTGGAAGTATTTTCAGAGTGCTTAAGATATTCCATCGTTACAAACCTCTGTGCAACTCGATAGGACAGTGGACCCAGAGAAAGAGCCGCACCTGGGAATCGTCCCTTGCTTTCAGACGGCCTTCTGCTTCCTTTCAACCAAATTACTTCCGAAATGAAGCTAGTCTGCAGTTAGCAGATGAAGTATTTACTCCTGTTGTCATGTGGTGCTCTGACCCCCTCGTGACCTCGCTCTCTAAGGTTTTTCATCTCTCAGAGCCCTAGTGCAACTGGACCGCTAAGTAAACACATTTTTCTTTTAAGAGGCAGGCCCTTTCAGTTTGAGTTCACCACTCATCTTACAGATGTGTTCTCCCTTCCCAGCTTTGCAGCCATGAAAGTTCCTTGAAAACCCAGAAAATTCTACCAAAACTAAAAATAGTTTTAAACTATTGTCATTTGCTGCCAACAGTAGTCCAGTATAAAGTGTCACGATTATAGGGGTTTTCTTTCCTCCCCAACCTGTTTATAACCTCTCTCAAGGAAAATTGCCTGGTTCTGTGAAGGAGGGTTTATCAGATCCAGACTGAATCCGAGTTTGCTGCTGCAAACTTTACACCGTGGAAGGTGGGGAAAGGACCAGAGTTCCTCTAGAAATCAACATTTACCCAGTGACTTAAAGAAAACCCTTTGGCCCACGTCCACCCCTTCCCCTCACCCCACCTTACCTTCATCCCCGTTGGCTAGTTTGAGGGAGTTTCTTTGCAAGTTCAGAGTTGTGAGCAGATGTATCATTTCCTTTTCTTCTGTAGCTCTTCTGCTGCTCAGACTCTTCCCCCTCCGTCTCCCCTAAAGAGAAGAAACTCATGTCACTGGGGGAGCCAGAGGGCCCAGTACCCCAGAGCTCTTGGGTCTTAAAATGTCATCTGCCTTTTGCTTATACTTTATAAAATGTCTTTTGGTTCTAATAAATTTTTAAAATCCGTTTCTTGTTCACTTACTGGTTTCCCTGGCCAGGTATCCTGGGACCTACCCCCGCCTACCACAGTTCCTGCTCTGGCCCAGAGTAGAGTTGAACCACCCAGAACCACCCCTTCCACAGGTTCCTAGCCCGGGATCCAAGAGACCCAAAACTACACAGGAGCACTTTTGGGAAGAAGTCCGGTTGGCTTTCATCAGATTCTCAAAGGGGACGGCTGGGCCCACCCCAGCCCAGAGAATTTCCTCTTTGCCCCTAGACTGTGCCTTTTAAGCCAAGCCATGAGCTGCCTTGGTGCGGCTGTTGCCCAGCCAATAACGTGTTTAAAAGCTACTCTGGGGATGGCCTCACCTTCCCCAGGAGGGAGAAATCGCACCTTGGGCTGACGATGCCCCCAAGAGGAGACTTTTGGTCTGTTCTGAAAGGGAAAGAGGACGTCCTCTACCGCAGCACCCCACTTCAGAATTACAGGCCCCACATTTAGGCGGATGGCACTCCCCCCCCTGCACTTAAATGACAAACAAACACCAGCTTAACTGCAGACGGACCCTGCCCACCATGGAGGAGAAATTGCTTCCCCCTGTGAGGGCACAGCCCTCCCGTTAGAACCGTCTGGTGGCCTGCCATCACAGGCAGCGGCTGCAGCGGCTGCAGCGGCGGCCAGGAGCTTCTGTGAGCCACGCAGGCCCGCCCGCCTCGCCCCTGCGGCCAGATGCTCACCTGGCTGCTCGGGCAGGCCCTGCCGGCCTCGCTCTGGCCAGGGCCGCCTCTGCCGTGTGGTGGCGGCTTCCCTCTCGTTGGTCTCCGGCAGGCGCCAGGCAGGGCAGGCTTTCGGTCTCCGATGCTCACCTCAGGCTCCCAGCAGCAGGCTTTCCACGCAGGCTTGGCACCAAGGGCCTTTCCTTCCCTTGGGAGGGAGGGAACACTCTCCGCAGCCCCAGGGGCTGAGCCGGGCCCATCTTTTCTTCCCCTGCCCACTGGCAGCAGTGGGCTGGCCCATGCCCTCTGGGGGGCCGGGGGGTGGGCAGGAGCTGCTGCTCAGCATCCCCCCTCACCCTGATGGCTGCCCTGGGGCTGAACACGGAGGAGCCTGGTCCCCTTGCTGACTTGGTCGGGTTAGAGGGATGAGCAGCCACCGCGGGGCCAAGGTCACCTGCCACTGAACCCCAGCTGGCACTTGCCTCCCGATTCTGGAAGAGCCCAGAGACAAAGGCAGTGCTGATGCCCTGGGAAGTTGTGGTTAAAAAAAAAAAAAAAAAAAAAAAAAACTGGCTCCTCTGGCTCCCCTTCTCCAAGGCCTTCCCAAGGTCACTGTGTGGGAGGACAGCTTGCAAAGCAGGTGTTTGCAAAACCCTTGCCAAGGCAACTTGTATGTTTAACTCTCTCAGCGGCTTAGCCTCGGCAGGCAGGTGGGGGCAGGGGCAGGTGCACAGGTGCCCGGCCTCCCATGAGCAGAGCACAAAAAGAACCTGCTAGTCCCTTGGGCCAGAGAAGAATAGAGTTGTTTTGTTCAAGTCCAGCAAGAGGGTGCTTGGCTGGAATTGGGAGCTGTTATGATCGTACCCTCTTCCCTTACCATAATTCCTGTCTAACATGGCTGCAGGATGTGTCCCCCGAGCTTCTCCTCTTCGATTTCCATGACACAGCCCTCTGGTGAACCTACCAGACCGATGCATTTGTGTCAAATTGCCAGATTCTTTTAACACCTAAAAGCTGAGTTCTGGTAACTTTTCCGTGATGCGGCGGCAGGGGACCGGGCCCCCACATGCGACCTGACCACTGCCACGCGCCCTCCCCGAGCTCGGTCCCCACCCACAGCCCGAGGCCCTCCAAGCATGACCGTGCTTCCCTCAAATATTTGACTTAGCACTGATTTCTGCCCATTTCCTTTTAGCCGCTGGTGTCATTCCTGATAGAGGGAGGGCTGTTCAACAAGTATATCTGTTGATTCACCAACCTGCCTGTTTTAGAACAAATTCCAAAACGCACATCACTTGCTTCAGATGAGGTGCTCCATCAAGGACCTCGGGGGGCGGGGGTGGCTGTGCAGCCCGAAAGCCCCTCCCAGGCACCCTCGCTGGCCTGGCAGGTAACAGGTGCGGTTTCTGAGCCTCTTGCCTCTGCATAGACCGCACCGCCCAAATGGCCATCCTGAGACCCATCCCCCATGCCCGGAGCGGCAACTCTTTGTGAACCAAAGGCCGGCAGCCCTGCTAGACTGTGGGGAATTAACCTGCCCTTTCTAGAGGCAGGTTTGCACCAACTAACAGACAACCCTGATCATCCCCTAAAGGACCGAATGAGCAAAACGGCCACCTCACATGCTTAGCACCCTGGGAGCGGGTGGGAGGCCGGTCAACTCTGCAGGCCACCCTAACCCTGCCAATCAGAGGACACCCTCGGTGACTGGGAACAACTGAGCTCTCTTTAGAGCCACACGGACGTGGTGAGTAGCTCTCATTCTAATTAGCTGTTTAGGTAAGCCGTGACCCTCAGTGGTCTGAGCACATGAAAACGTCTGATGTATGCCCACGGGGGATGCACATATGCCCCTATCTCCCAAACTAAAACTCAGGCCACAGAGGCTGATGGAAGATTCATTATTTATACAAAACGCTTTACACTAACGAACTGCCTTTGTGGAGGAGCACAACATCAAAGCAAACTGGGAGAGTCCCAGAAGATCCAGGCCTATGGTGGCCACACCAGCGGTCCTACTGCTCAAAGGCAGAGGGGGTCCCCGTCCAGCTTGCCAGGGCTGGGGAAGGGCAGGAGGGCCGCCTCCGCGAGGCTGCAGGGGGCTCCCCCAGCAGGGATGCTGCTGACAGAGCGCCGGATTCCACGCACCAGGCCATCCCACTGGCAGCCGGGAAACCGAGGGCGTCAGCAGGACGATCCCCAAGCAGCCAGGGCGGACAGGGGCCCCGCGTCCCGCTCCAGGAAACTGACTGGCTGGCTGCTTCCCAGTTCCTTGGCCCACCTGATGGCGGACACCTGGAGGGGAGGAAGCCGAGGCCTCTGCCTTCGCCCCCACCTACCGCTCTGGAAATGGCAAAACACTTGAGGAAGTGCTAGTCTAAGCAGCAGAGGTCTGGAAGTGACTTCAGACACTCTCTACTTCCGCACAGATGGGGCTACGCTGCTGGACAGCCGTCCGCCCTGACCTGGGGGTAGTGGAGGCCAGCATCCCTCAGGCCCCGGGGTCCAGGGGGCAGTCCTGCTACGCGCAGACTACCAACAGGATGCCAGCAAGGGTCCGCTCTCACCTCCAAGGTCCTAAATGAGGAGCGTTTGCCAAACCCCCACCGCCACGGTGCACCAGCCTCGGGACTTCTGCCCCAAACACGATCACACTTCCCTTCACCCCGCCTCACTGCCTGGTTCCAGCTTCTCACTTAAATCCTCAGCACTGCAGTTGCATCCGCATGAACGGCCCCAGAAAGATGTCGAAGAAATGGGCTGACCTGAGTGCCTCCGGGAAGGGCAAGCCAGGGCCTGGCGAGCCCAGGATCAAGGCCGCGTGGGGTGCCCTCCTGCACCTTTCACGTTCTGAACCCTGACGCACACCTAGTAACAAAGCCGTGGAAATGCAGAATGCCAATAACAGCGGTTGTCAGTTACCACAACTTTCTTGGGAGGCTAGAGAGGAAACTCCCGGTGAGTGTGGATGGAAGGAACCAAGCGAGGAGGCCTGGAATGCCACCAGCAGTGACCGACCATGGTGACCACAGCCACGCTGGCCCCACTGAGCGCCGACTCCGAGCATTTAGCCCAAGCCAGCCTCTGCTGACCCACTGGACACAGCCCCCAACCAGGTGGACAACCTTCACTTCCCTGCCCCCAGCATAGCCTGCCCCTGAATCAGAAGGTGACTAGAGCTTTGGGAGCGACTGACCTGGAACAGTCACCTCCCCTGCTGCCACCACCACTGGGGTCTGCCCCACGCTGGGCCCGGGAGGGCGTCGGCAGCCAGGCCTCCTCAGGCACGTCACCACAGGTCCCCCTTGTCCTCTCCTCCGGCCCAGACGCTCGGGTCACGACACCGCAGGAGCCTCGCCACCCGCATCCCGGCCACCACGGAGCGGGGAGCTGCCGTGCCTCGCCCGACTGCCCAGCACTCGTGCAGCGAAAAGAGTGAACACTTCACCCAAATTAAACCAGAAAAAGCAGGAGAAACCGTCCTCTCTGCCAAACCAGCCTTTGGAAACTAGCCGCTGCCTGCTCCTTTTCAGCCTTGTGCCACCAAGTGGCCAGACCACCAAGTGGCCGTGGGAAACAGACAGGAGCCACGTTCATTAACAAACCAACCGCTTTCTTTTTTTATTAGAGATAAAAACAGCGAAGTTCCACATACCACACCCTAGGGAAAACGAGACAGCGGAGGACTGGGGACTATTTACAAGAGCCATAGCCGAAGGACACCTGCGGCCTCGGGCCCCGTGGGAGGCTGCGGGCACAGCGCGGCTTCGGGGGGCAGGCGGGTCAGTGGCAGAGGGCGATGGTTTCCATGTTAAGGAAGCGCACGTGCATCTTGGTCTCGATGTCTATCCCCTGCCAGATCTGCAACGGACAGAGCACTGTGAGCGTGTGTTCCCACCACCGCCCGGCCCGGGGCCTCACCCGGGTCCCCCGACCCGCCCTCCCCGCCACCAGGGCAGGTGAAAACCAGAGGGCTGGCTTCAAGACCGTGAGCTGAGCGAGGAAGAGAAACTTCCCTCTGCCTTTCGGCAGGTTAATTTGGCTCTGACATTTGGATCCCTTCTGATATTGTCACAGCAAGTTATTACTAAGAACGGAATCCAAGCTCTCGGCTCCAAGTCATTTCAATCCCACCCACCCCACTTTGGGCTGATTTTCATGCAGATTCCTTAACCCCATTAAACCTCCTCTTCATCAGTACAATGCCGAGACCACCACCTGCGCTGCCCACGTAAGTCACGCAACGCTGGGGGCTCAAACGGAATCATCCGCGGGAACATTTTGTAAGCTATTAAGTACTGTGCAACTGCCAAGTTTTATTAAGCCATCTTCCTTAATTAAAAGGTCACAGCAGTTTGGTCTTTCTAACGTCCCTGGGATAGGTCACCCTGTTCTACACACACAAGCTTATGCCCGGGAAGGATAATTTCTGCCCACAGATGCCCATTGCCTCATACCTACCTGGTCCTGGTTCTGCCGTTACAGTCCCTCCCGGCCTGGGCCCCGGGGGACACCTCGAGGCCGCCCGATCCTATCTGCCACACTACAGACCCCCCCGCCAACTCCCAGGACTACACTTGCCAGCTCCTTGGCCACTCAGGGCCCGAGAGGGCCACAGATGGAGAAATGGCTGGCCGCGGTGGGCATGACTTGTCTCCCTACTTGTGTGACAAGTTCAAACCCTCGGGCTGTCACCTGCAGCATTTCCAGGGACAGTCACCAGGCTGTGAGCAGGCTCAATCAGAGCCCTGTCGGCACCCACGCTTGCCACTGTCACACGCCCACCGTTCCCCCAGCTACTTTGTGGTCTCCTGCACCTGCTCTGGGTGCTGTGGGGTCTGGTGAGGGTGCAGAGCGATCAGGTCCGGCTCCCGGGGAGCAGCTCCAACCCTCATTCCCAGGGAAGCTACCTGGGCACCCAGGGTGCTTTCTGCTAAATGCTGGGTGGCAGCAGAGGCACTGGTGAGGCTCAGGGGAGCGGAAGGGCTAGCTGGTCAGGAAAGGCCCCCGTGGTGTGGGGACAGGCTTGGGGAACACCGGAGCCATGGGGCGGCGGATAGGGGAAGCCTTCTGGGGAAGAAGCGGGCTCTCTCGGGCTTCTTTGCCCGTCCAGGCCTGGTGTGTGAGGACAGAGGAGGCTGTCCACCTAGACCCAAAAGCTTCTGCTGCCTGCCCCCTCCCTTGCAGAGCTCACTGCTGACCGGCCAGGTTAGCCCTGCAGCCTGGGAGGAGCGCCCATCTGAGCTGCCCCTGGGCTCCGTGGGGCTGTGACCACCCAAGTCCTGGCCGGGCTCCAGGCCCAGGCCCGTCCGCTCCCTCAGGTCGGTCAGAGGCTGGTATGGCACACTGGACCAGAGCCTCTGGGTCCTGTTCCCCCGACTTCTGTCCTTCCTCTAATTCCAGAATGAGCCTGGCCGACCCACTGTCAAGGTACGCACGCAGTGCCAGAGGGCAGAGTGGGCTCGCCTCCCTCCGCTGGGTATGTACCCATCAGTGCAGTGAGGGGTCTTGGTTCCTAACCTCAGAGCACGTTTGGGACAGCAGAGGCCTGGTGCCCACCTGTGGGGGCTGGAAGACTGGGCGGCTATAGCCAAGGCACAGGAAAAGCAAGCAACAAAACCCCACACACCTGGTATTCATATAGGCATAGAATACTCCAGAAACTGGTTCCAACCGTCAATAGCGATGCTTATGACAAAGGCGACCAGGGACTCGTAGGAGACAGACAGGTTTTGTTGGAACCCTTTTGGACTGCTTCAAGTGCCCTGGCCACAGGTGAACCTTACTCCTCCAATAAAAGTAAGTAAAACATGTGTTTTAAAGGTCACGCCCAGGCATGACCCCTTTCCGCAGAGATGCGGGTCTCTTCCTGATCAGCGGACACCCCTCAAGCCCCACCTCTCCTCCTAGACACCCACCTTCAGGAAGTCATCGAAGGTGATCCCCTCATATACCTGGTCAGGCTCCTGGGAACAGAGCACATGCAGAGTGAGCGGCTTCCGCCAGGAGACCCCTCTCCCTCCCCAGGACACAGATGGTGGGGCCCCTTTAGTCACGAGAAGAGCGGGGTCCCTCCAGACTGCTGCATCCGGCTTGAGGCCATCACCCTGAACTCCAACGTCCCCTTTGTTGGCGTGACAGCAGGATAGAAGGAGGGTGCGGGCTAACCAGGGCCCCACCCGAGCCCCCCAGGGGGGAACCCGGTGGATGAGGGCGTAAAGGAAGTGGGTGGGCACAGAGGCACAGACTCCCCTTCCCCTCAGCCACCAATGGACACCTCCTGCCATTTCCTGGTCCTACCTCAGTGTACCCGCCCTGACCCTCTGAGCTCACTGACCACTGGGGCAGGGGTGGGGGGGGTGGGAGGGCTGGCTTCTGCGGCCCACCCCTCGTGCCCACTGAGTCACCATGATAAGGGCCACCTGCCGGGCCTCTCCCCCAGCCGGTCATGGTCAGTGCCAGTCTCCATCTGCGTCTGTCCCGCTCTGGGCACACCCAGACCTCATGAGGCCAGAGGTGGGGCTCCTGGCCCTTGTGCTGCTATCTCGGGCTCTGGCACCGCCAAGCCTCCCCCAACCTCACCCCCGCCTGCAGCACCCTTTGTGACAGTGACAACCCGGCCGCCATCCGTGTCCATCCACGGAAGACAAGCTAAATAAATCCTGGTCATCTGTGCTACCGATTACTAAGCAGCCATTAAGAAGGGGTCGACCTCTATGTGTGGATGCGGAAAAGTCTCCAAGATCCAGAGTGGACAGAAACACGGAGGAAGGTGGCAGCAGCTCCTACGCTGCTAACCGGACAGCCACCGTCCACCCTGTGGAGGGGGTGGGGGGAGGGCCGTACGGAGAAGACGAGAAGGGATCTGTTCAATTCCGGTTTGTGTAAATCAGAAATAAAAGACATACACGTATACGCCAGTGAGTATTGAAAGATAAGCCCCAGGAGATCGTACACCTCTCCGGAGTTGTCCTGCTGTCTACTGAAGGAAACAGCGGGCACCCTGGGTGTCTGCCGCCTGGATCCTGCCCTTACTCCCATTTTAGAGACAAGGCCACTGAGGCTCACGGAGGCCAGGCCACTGGTCTAGCTGGGAGGAGCCCAGCGGGCTCCAAGCATCTGATTGGATTCCTCACCCTTTGGGGTTTCCTAACACTTGTTTTTCGTCCAGAAAACTAATCTATATATACTTTCAAATCTTATAAATGCAACCCGTTCTCCAGTTTCCCGGGCCTGTCCCCTGGGGCTCCCTGCTCTTCCCGCCCAGGGGCACGGGGAGAGGTGGATGCCCCAGGGACCCGGGGTTGCCTTGAGAGAGAGAGCAGCCGAGGAGAGCTAATTACAGACGGGGCTCCACAGCCCGAGAGCAGGATGGGAGGGTGGGCGTGCGTGGAGGGAGGCAGGGGTGGGTGGGGGCAGCCCCCCACCCCCCCAGCTGAGACCCCCGGCCTAGCAGCCCCATCCTCAAGCCATGGGTCCTTCCAGAGAAAGACACTCTGGAAAGCCAGCACTGCTCCAGTCAAGAGCCGGCTCTGGAAGCCCACTGGCGCCCCGGTGGCAGCTCGGGCGGGCCCGTTAAGCGTCCTCAGAGGCCGCACGGTACTGAGCCGCGTGGCCGGCCCTCGTCCTGCACGCGGGTGTGAGCGCCCACAGCTCATGTATCTGACCGATGTTTGCAGGAGAAAATATTTTAAGAGCACACCGAGGACCCGTAAATAAATGAAAGACACTCGGGGCACACACCCGGAGAGCAGATATCGGCTCTAAAATGCCTCCGCCCCTGAGGTTTGTGCAGCTTATGCAGGTCAGCAGCTATCAGCCGCCAACTATTTTACTGCAGCAAATTAAGAAAACTGTCACCAGTTGAAAGTGGAGCGGGATGGGGAGCCATTTAAAGGAGGAGAGTGTCATTAAATCAAACGGGAATTTGGCTCGACAACAGGGCACGGATCCCTGCGCTCCCCACTGAGGTCACCAGCTCTCCGTGCCGCAGGCAATTTGCTGAGTGGGGTGGTTTCCCAGAAGCCTCCCCCGGGGTCTGAGAGGCAGACAGATAAAACACAGGCCAATACAATGACCGCAATGACCACAGCCCCCACCCCCGGGGAGCAGGCCCCGCGATGGCAGGCTTGGAGCACAAACAGCAGGTTCCGGCAGGAAGACACCCCTCCACTCAGGCCCTGGTGAGCCCAAAGCCACAGGTGTCTGGAGCCACGGCCACATGAAATACACAGGTGTGAAGAGGCGATGGCCTCAGTGGGACCAGCCGAAACCCTCAGCGAACAAAGTCACAGAGAGGGTTGGGTGCCTGTCCTCGGGGTCCTGGGGCTCAAAGCCACCGTGTCAGGGGCTAGCCAGCCCGGACCCAGCCCTACAAGAGTGAGTCCACCAGGCAGAGTAAGGATCGCTGCCCCTGGATTCCAGAAAGTTCCTTATGTCCTTGGTTTCCCCACCAGGAACACGAGACTACAAACCTACGAAACAGTGCACGGGGTGTCCCTAGGATGATGTGTGCACAGACCGTGCAGCTGCCCTCGGGGGACAGGAGCGTAGCGGGGGCGGGGGGCGCCCGGCCTGCCTGGGGCGTATCTGCACGTGCCCCCACAGCCCGACAACCCAGCGCGTGCTTGCTGGTAGCCCCTGCTCACTCGGTCACCGCGCAGCACCCCCTCTGTGGACCAGCTACGTCTGTGCCCCTCTCGTTACTGGTTCTTCCCCGGGGACGAACCCGTTCCCCCGCCAGGGACACCTGGCCGTGTCTGGAGACGTCCTCGGTTGTCACAACCGGGAGGGAGTGACTGGCATCCAGTGGGTGGAGGCCAGGGACGCGGCTAAACAGGACTGTCCCCACCACGGACGGCTGTCCCGCCCCACGAGTCACCAGCACCAGGGGGAGCAGCCCTGCTCTAACCGGTCCACAGTCCTGAGAGATGCCCCAGCCAGCTCGACACCAGCATGACCCGACGAGCCTCCAGGGGTGTCCAGCACCCGTGCAGAGACCCCGATGCTCAGCCCGGCCGCCGGCCCTCGGCAGCAACGTGGAGCCTCCACGGCCACCCACCTCTGGCCCACGCATCCCTCCTGGGGGCCGGTGGGGGGCTCCCCTCCACAGGCGCCGGCCCTGAGCCCCACTCCTCCATCTTGTCGACGCACGTCACCACTCCCAGGTCTGCGCCGGGGCCCCAGACGAAGGAGCCCAGAGGGGAGCCCCTGCTGACCCTGTCCGTCCCCAGGCCGGAAATCCCCTCCCAGCCACTGTCCTAGATTGACGACAGTGTGGCGAGCCGATGGCCTGGGGGTCTCCCCTCATGGCCTTCCAGAAGCCAGCCGGGCAAGGCGGGGCAGGGGTTGGTCGGGGGCAGGGGGTCGGGGGTTCCAGGGACACGGCTCACCATCTGCCCCACACACACGCTGGCTGCCTCCATCATGGCCCCGTCGGCGATGGAGCGGGCCGACTCCTTCTCGATGTGCGGGTTTCCGGAGAGCAGCTCCTCCACCACCTGCCAGGCGAGGTAGACACACGGTGACCTCGGGCCTCCATCCGGGCCGGGGGCGGGGAGGGGCCAGGAGCCCTGGCCGGCGGGCGGAGGAGCATACTTTACATTTCGATATTCTTCCAGGGTGATGCGGCCGTCGCTGTCCGAGTCATACATGTGGAACAGAACTGGGGGCGACAGGGGGGGGGGGGGCTCGGTCAGACGAGCCGGGAGGGGAGCCCTGCATCCCCCTGCTTCCCCAACCTTCTTGCTCAAAATGAGCGAAAGACATCCATAATGTAGGGGTCAAGGGCAAAGGCCGTGGGGTCAGACTGCCTACTTCCTGGTGGGTGACCTCAGGCAAATGACCTAACTTCTCTGAGCCTCAGCTTTCCCATCTGTCAGATGGGAATAACAACAACAGCATCTACTTCTGGGTGCTGCACGGGCTCAGGGAACCACAGAGCTGGTGGATCAAGACCAAGGATCCCTGCACACTCTGAGCACAGAGGGGACACTGATGCAAAGACAGAGCAATGTTATTTCAAATTGTCATTCTCAGGGCACCTGGCTGAGCCCCACATTGTGTACAGAGATTACTTAAATTTTTTTGTTTTTTTGGTTTTTTTTTTTAATGAAGCATCATTCCTCAAAGACCCAAGCAGGCAGCTCTCATCGGCAGGTCATGGACCCCACTGCCAACATTCTGGCCTCCGGCCGGTCTGAGCCAGCCCCCCGTGGGCACAGGGGAGGGACACCAGCACCTCCTCTGGTTAGTCCACTTTGTGTCATTCGCTTTGCCCCTTGATGGACATCACTCTGCATCGGGCAGCCCAGGAAGAGGCCAAGAGCGGAAGAGAAGGCAGCCCCTCCGGCCCAGCAGCTCAGCCTGCAGCTCACCAAGTCCCCCACACTGCCACTGATCCAGCATGGACCGGACACCCCGGGCAACGTGCGGCAAACATCTTCACGTCTCATCCACACGTGACCCCACGAGGCGAGGCTGCCCTGAGCCCATTTCACACACAGACTATACTATGGAAGCACAGAGAAGTTAACATGTTTGCCCACGGCCGCCCCATTAAGGGAAGGGAAACTGGGAGCCCCCACGACCTCTGACCTGGCCCTCAGAGCAGGTGGGACGCTGGGCCGACACTGGGCTGCCCCCCTGGTCCGGAGCACCAGAGGGGGGCCTCTGGGGCCCCCAGCCCGGAGAGTTCCCACCAGCCCTCACATACGCATTCCAGAGCTAAATACGGCCCAGTCCCCATGTTTACTTGTTTCCCCTAACAAGCCTGGGCCTCCCGGTGGCCTACGGTGGGATGTCAGGAGTCCTGGGAAAGTCTGCACGGAGCAGGGACATGTGACGCAGGCCACCCTGGGACCCCATGCTGCTGGCCAGCCCGGACCACAACCAAGCAGGCTCCAGAGCCCAGGGGGGCTCTGCCAGAACAGATCAGCCAGAGGCCTGTCTGGTGAACTTGGCGTCTGAGGCAGCTCAAGGACGAGGGAAGAAACAGGTTCACGGAGCTCCTCCCAGGTGCCAAGGGCGCGCGCTGCCTGGGTGACCTCACTGAGCCGCAGAACCAGCGTGTGTTCACAATCAGCACCCCGTGTCCCGGTTCAAGGTCACATGGCTGCTCAGCAGAAGGGGCCCGATGGGAGCCCAGGTCTGTCTGAACCAAGGGCCTTGCTCTTTTCACATCCCCTGAGAACTCCAGCCGCCACGGCACAACCTGGGGGGAGAGACACCCCCCGGGGGCCTCCGTGGGTGCTGTCAACTGGGACGGACCTCCCAAAGGACGTGGGTTGGCATCCCCCGGCCCTCCCCCCCACACTCGCCCACCCGCCGGCTGCAGGGGCGCGGGGAGACCCAGGGAGACGCGGCCCGGCCCCAACGCACACGCACATCTCAACTTCTCTTTCCGGCAGAGCTGCACCTGCTCCTCGTCCATGGTGGTGTCGATGGGCCGGAAGTAGGACATGATGGTCAGGAAATCCTCAAAGTTGATCTCGTCAGCCAGGCCGCTGGACCCCTTGCGCAGGTTCCTACGGGAGGAGAGAGGAACACGTCGGCAGCGCATGAACCCGGATCCCGTCCCTTCGCCTGCGATGCTTTGGGGAACGCAGCCCTTCTGGGCCCACGCGTCGCCCGTGATGGCCGTCTCAGCCTTGGGTTCCGTTTCCCAGCAACCTGCTTGCAGGGGCGCCAGGGCGGGACGGGGGTGCCCCCGGAGGTTTAGCCCAAGCCCAGTGCTGCCATCCCAGAGCTCACCGCACGGGGGGCCGGGGCGAGAGCACAACCACGCTGCTGTTGGTGAGGGCTCACACGTGGGGAAACCAAGGCACCGAGCAATGCAGTAACTCATCGAGCCACCTCTCTTGACCCTTTCCTTCGGATCTGAAGCTGGCCAACCGTTGTCCATGGCCCAACCCCCGCCTGCCGCTTATTTTTGTCCAGTCCATGGAAGAAGAAGGGGTTTTAGGTTTTTAAATAGTTGAAAAAATGTTTGGGGGGAGAAAAAACCCCAAAGTAATAATAGCATCTCATGACAAAATTTCACAAAAATTACATGAAATTCAAATGTCAATGTCTTTAAATAAAGTTTTATTGGCACACGGCCACACCCATTCATTTACCCGGCGTCTGTGGCTGTTTTCATGCCACCACGGCAGAGCGGAGCTGCTGTCACAGACTCTACATGGCCCATGAAGCCTAAAATATTTACTCTGTGGCCTTTTACAGAAAAAGTTAGCCGACTCCTGCTCTCTATCAAGCTGTTTGCAATTCCGGTAGTGATCAGCTCGGTAGTGCTGAGTCACTGGTTTACTGTCAAAGTACAAAGTTTACTGATAACTTCAGATCTTTTAATAAGTCAAGGCAGGCTCGAGGTTGTCCCTAGCAATGTGCTTTGCAGAAGGTGCCAGCAAGAGCCCACGTTCCAGGCGGGGCTCCAGCAGGGTCTGCCTCGTGGCTGCATGGTGCCTGGCGGCAGACAGCAGGGGCTCAGCAAGCGAGCAGCTTTCATTCCTTTTGCAAAGATGCCCAGTTTAGAGCAATCTTTTTCATCCTTAATTTTCTAATGATTCTGTAAGGAACGGAGCCCTTGGAGGTGGGGAAGGACCCTGCTCACCCTGCCCTCCATCCACAGTCCAGGTCCTAAAGGATCTTAGGAAGCAAGGCTGACCCTGGTCTTTCTTGAGAGGAAAATTCTGTCTCTGGGACACACTCCAAAGTCCTCCCCCCACCACTTCAGGACTTCCGGGACAAGAAGCAAAGGATGTGGGGACACCTGGGTGGCTCAGTCGGTTAAGCATCTGCTTTCAGCTCAGGTCGTGATCCCAGGGTCCTGGTTTCAAGCCCCACATCGGGCTCCCTGCTCAGCGGGGAGCCTGCTTCTCCCTCTGCCTGCAGCTCCCCACTGCTTGTGCGCTCACGAGTGCACGCGCGCTCGCTCTCTCTCTCATACAAATAAAGAAATAAAATCTTTAAAAAAAAAAAAGTGAAGGATGGAGAAGAGTGTACAACAGCCTCTTAGCTGCAGGCCCCAAGCTGTTCTGGGGCAAGGCTGGGGGAGTCCTTCCTAAATCTTCCCCTCTTCAGAGATTTCCAGGCTGCCTGCCCACTCACGCACCTGCCACGGCCTACCTCAGCCTCCACCATCCCCAGCGGGACCAGAGGGAGCTTTGCAAAATGCAAATCGCACCCTACTGCTCCCCAGCTCCAAGCCCTCCCGAGGCTTCAAATCTCAGGGTAAGCCTCAATCCCTCCCCCTGCTCCCCCAGGCCCCAGAAGGTGGGTGTTGGTCTCACCATCCACCCCAGGCCAGCACACCCCCTCCTGTCACCCTCCACTCCTCAGGGGCCCCCAGAGGTTTGGTTCGACATCCACCTTCTGGACACTCAGCATTCCCTGACCGATTAACATCCCTCCCCGCCCCCTTGCAGGCAGCACTGCACCTGCCCAGTCCTCTGATGGCTGTCAGACCCTCCAGGTAAGTGGGTGGGGGGGTATCTCTCCTGCCTCTGACTGGCCGCCCCCAAATCCAGTGGTTGCTTGTGTGGGCCCTGCCTTCCTGTCCCCTAGCCAGAGGCCACAGCTCCAGCCTCAGGCCCACACCCCACCCCCCAGGCAGAGGCTCATGGACAGGAGCCCAGCAGACACCTGAATGCCACCCCGTGAGCTGAGAAAACAGTTCCTGGAGCCGTGCCCAGTTCCCAAGGGTGACAGATGAAAGCCAAGCTGCGACCCGGGGTCAGATTTGTTTTAAGAAATAATTACATACAAAGGCACAGATTTTGCATTTGAACAGTATGCACCTGTATAACCCACGCCCCAGTCAGGACCCAGAACATTCTCATCTACACCAGGAGCGCCCTCTCTCCAGTCTGAACACATTCCCTGCTAGGGCAGGGGGAGGCTCAGGGGACCAGCCTGCTAGGCCCCAGGAAGCAGCTGGTACCAGCAGGGCCACCCTAGCTCACCTCAGGCTGTGGGAGCCACCGGCCCCCCCAGCTGTGCCCCACAGAAGGCTGCGTCCCCGATGCCTGGCCAGCTTCCCAAGGGGCCAGATCTGCGCAGAGCCTTTTGGAAACAAGCCTCACGGACACGTACAGGCAGGTGTGGGCCCATGAGGCAAAAAGAGCATTCCAACCCCATCTTCACCACAGACTGTGTGCCGTCCTTCTGGCAAATGTGACAATCGTCCGTGCAGACTCCTCTGGTACCGGCTGCTCACCTCCAACCCCAGGCCCATCCTTCCCTCTGTCCTCCCTGCTTCCCTCCCAGGTGTCACAGGGCTGCCTGCTGCCCTCCATCTCCCCTCAGCAGCCCTGCCTCCAGCCTGGGGGACCACAGTACACCCCTCCCGGCCTCCGTCCCCCACAGCTCACCGGCAGCCAGAGTCTGCGATCCCCACCCTGCCTTAAACCTTACGTCAGCGCCCCCCGCTGCTCCTCCCAGGTTGAGGTCAAGAGCCCTCTTGCTGGTCAAGGGGATGCACGGTGCAGCCCTGCCCTCCCTACACCTCTCATCTCGCATAGCCTCTCCATGCTCTGGCCAGACCTCCTTTCTGCCACCCACACTTGCTCTACTTTCTTATGCCACAGGGCCTTTGCACATGCAGTTCGGGCCTCCCAGAACACCTTTTCTCTCGGCTTTGCCTTGTTAACTCTTGGTCAGCCTCTCAGGCCTTGCCCTACAGGCAGGCGTCTGCATCCTTCAGGGCAGCTGAGGACACCTACCCTTACCCACGACCAGGGGAGGTTCAGGGAGTCTCAGCTTCTTGCTTAGGGCCACACAGCCCTGGCAGAACCAGAGCTGAGTGGCTCAGACTCACAAACTTGAAACCCCTCTGGGAAGTCACCACCCATCTTCTGGCCACAGCACGCCTGTTCCCTTCCTTCCTCTTTCTGCCAATTCTCCCAGTTTCTCAGCCATCTCTGTAGACATGGGGGGCAGGCCTAGGGCCCTGGCAGCCTGGGGAGGGCGTATGGCCACCCAACTCTTGATAGAGCCTCAGACACAGCAAGTCTCCATGCAGTCACACAAGTCTTTCAACTCCAACAACGCTGGACATTTGAGGGCATGAGCTCTGGTTGGAGCCTCAGCTCTGGGACACTGTACCACCGCCTGTGCCTCAGTTTCTCTGCACGTCAGGGTGACAAGCAGAATGACAGCCAACTCCTTAGTGCACATTGTCCCAGTGCACCCTCAGCAACCCTGAGAGGCAGACGCTATTGTGACCTTCATTTTCCAGATACGGAAACTGAGGTAGCCTCCAAGACGGCGCCCAACGATTCCGGCCTCCTGGCACCCAGCCCCTGTGTAGTCCCCTCTCTTCATGTGGGCTGACCTAGCGACTCCCTTCTGAGGAAGAGAGCTCAGCAAAAACGAGGGGATGTCCCTCACAAGAGTAGGGTGGTTTAGGGCTGGTTCAGGGACAAAGACGCACCTGTTGTCGAAGAAGGCATGGACGATTTTGGATCGGATTGGGTTGAGCTCCAGGTCAGGGACGTTGTTGAAGTTCTCCTTGCTGGGTCCCAGGAGGGAGAAGCACCGAGAAAAGAGAGAGGGGGGGAAAAAAGCCAAGGTCACATGGCATGTTCACCACTTATCAGGCTGTATTTCTTAGTCCTGAGCAAGTCCCATTAGAAAAGTCCAGAGACAAGACTGGAACACACTGCATTGATCTGCCATCTGCTCTAACCTTGGACCACTAGGAGCTGGGAGGATCTGAAGGCTCCAAGACGCTCTGTGTCCTGGACATTCACCCCCAGAAAAACGCAGACACACAGGATGTGTGCCCCCTTATGAGGGGTCAGAGGCCACCTGAGGCCCATCACAGACCCCCGGTGAGGAGACCCTGCTTTGGCCAATCTGGAATTGGGGCCAGCAGGCTGTTGGCCTAGAGACTGGAGACAGTCTGGCAAGTCCTCCACGGGTGGACTGGAGAGTTAGCATGGGACCCGGCCCTTCCACGCCTACAAATGCATCCACGTAAGAACTGGTACACGGCCGGCATAGAAGCATTATTCGTAACAGCCGCACAGCGGAAACCTCCCAAGCGTCTGTCACCTGAGTAGACAATTCGTGGCCCACCCAGACGATGGAGTATTATTCATCCATAACAAGGAAGGAAGGAAGGAGGAATCCACGCTGCAACACACCTGAGCCTTGAAAACATTACATGTGCTGAGTGAAAGAAGCCAGGCACCCAAACTACACAGTGACGGATTCCATTTACATGAAATGTCTCGAGCAGGTGGATCCGTAGAGACAGAATGGAGGCCAGGGGCGTCCAGGGACCGGGGGAGTGGGAACACTGGGGAGGGGCAGCTAAGGGGGCCAGGTTTCCGTAGATGATGATCAAAAGATTCAGAAATCGACTGTGGGGCTGGACGCACACCTTTGAGGGGACTGAAAGCCGTGGAATTGTACATTTTAATGGCAAGTTGTATGGTATGTGAACCCTATTTCTGTAAAGCTGTTTGGGGGAAAAAAAAAGGTGTGGGCTTGGGGCAGAAGAAGGTGAATTTCAATCCCAGCCCCCGTGCCACTGGGCACAGGTGTCGCTGGGTGGGGGACAGGCTGTGGGTCCGCAAGGAAGGAGGCCTTTGCCCACTTGACCTTCCCACAAAAAGCCATCCTTTTCTCGCAGAATCTGCTTCCTACTTTCTCTTCTGTCCCATGGACTTCAAGGGGCAGTGGCCTTGGAAGGGACCCACGGCCGAGGCTGGTAATCCCAGGGAGCAAGGATGCACGCCCAGGCAGGGGAGGTGGAAGGAGATCAGATACTTCAGATGAGTGTGTCCAGGGATGGGCTAGTCAACAGATTTGGGCTCAAAACTTGAACAAACGCATGCCGGGAAGGAGGCGGTACCACGTACACATAAACGCTGTCTGGGTTGGAAGCTTCCAGCAGAAGCACATGACTGACCCCTCTCCTGTTCCCCACCTCCCAGAAGGGAGAGGGGAGCCTGGCTCGGAGGCCCAGATCCCTCTGTGAGCCCACAGCCACCTCCACACTCCTTCCTGTCCGCCCCCTGCCCGCGGCTCCCGGTGGGGCTGACTTGGCCGGGGGGGGGTCACCTGGCCAAACTCAGGAGCCAG
Organism: Eumetopias jubatus; assembly: GCF_037043125.1. Lineage (NCBI taxonomy): Eukaryota > Metazoa > Chordata > Mammalia > Carnivora > Otariidae > Eumetopias > Eumetopias jubatus. The sequence continues at coordinate 80,313,966 of NW_028274822.1, read as the reverse complement.
TGTCCATGGACACCATGCTTCAGATTCCTCAGATCCCAGGTCTGAAGAAGGGGCACACTCAGAACAGTTGCCCGGGGTGATGGAATACTATTTGGTCATAAAAAGGATCGCAGTGTTGATGCACGCTACCACGTAGACGAACCTCGAAGGCAGGTGCCGAGCGGAAGACGCCGGACACAAACGGCCACATCTTAGAGGATCCATTTATCTGCGATGACCACAACAGGCCAATCCGTGGCAGATCCAGAGACAGAAAGCAGACTGTTGGCTGCCAGGGCTGGGGTGATAGTGGGGTTGGTGGCTAGTCGGCATAGGGTTTCATGGCAGGGAGGGGAGAGGGAGTGATGAGAAGCTCCTCAAACTGCGTACTTTAAATGGGTAAACTGTATGATACGTGCATTGTACCTCAATAAGGCAGCTAAAAAATTTCCCTAAGATATGTCTAAAAACCAAAAAGCAAAGAACCATTGCGCTATGACCCTCTTTATATAAAGAGCACAAGATACCAGCGCTAACCTATGCAGCCCGAAATCAGGAGAAAAGTCAACTGCCTTCGGGGAGGGGGACCAGGAAGGGACAGGAGGCGGCTCTGAGGCAGAGAATGTTCTGCCTTTGACCTGGGTGTGAGGTCATGGGTATGTGCAGTCTGTAAGTTGCCCTCCCTGGGAGCTGACGTTTTCTCTGGGTACGCCGTCCACCCACCACGGAGACCACAGACAGAACGCCCAGAGACCCCCACACGGGGACAAGTCAGGTCAGAGGAGCCACGTGGAGCTTGGGAGAGAATTTTGGGAGAAGGGAAAAGAAGCGACCCCCCGCCCCCGGCTTTCATTGGCCAGGGGTCCGGGCTACCGCTAATCCGGCCTCAGTTTCCTATCTGTAAAGTGGGCAAGCAGATGCCACAGACATCTGAAGCTTTCACACACCAGAGAGCGTGGGACAGGGACCCTCATGTCCAGAGCACCATGTCCTCAGCGCCTTGCGCAGCTGGGGGCAGCACAGGTGCTCAGTGAGCCGTGTGCAGAGTGAACAGGGGTGGTGAGTCTGGGCAGGGCTCAACTCCCCATCCATTCTGTCTTGAGCACCTGGCTAGCACCAGGCTCAGTCCCCCACCAGGACTTGCCCTGGGGTCCTTGGAGAGCATCAAACCTCAGCTGCACCTTGCCAAGCTCGGGAACAGGCTATCAGAGCTGTCCCCCAGAGCTGCCAGGAGCATCCTATTTGGGGACACACGTGGGACGTGGAAACGGGTCTGGTTAATTCCCCAGAAGGGAACAGAGGCCAGCAACAGGGAAGCTGCAGGTTCTAGGGGGCTGGGAGAAACCCGAGCCCCGTGATTGAAAAGGGGGCAAGAAGGGACCCACCAGCAGCCCTCTCCAGCCACCATGAAATCCCACAGAGGGCCAGAGGGCTCCCTGGGGCTGACGGTGGAGGGAGGAAGGACCCCGCAGAGCCTGACCATGTGTGTGCAGAAGAAAATTAACAAAAAAAGCAGCCTGACCTCCCACTGATAGGGGCAGAGGTGAGGCGGATGCTGGGAATCAGGCTGGGGGCACAGGGTCCCAGGTCTGGGCAGGTGTCTCTGAAGCCCAGCTGCCCTTGCTCCCCAGTCCTCAAGTACCTGCTGGACCCACACGCAAACCTCAGCTTTCTCACACAGCCACCTGACAGATGCTCATTGCCTCAGTTTCCTCATCTGTGAATGGGGTGCAGACCCAGCACCGCCCACCGCAAAGGGGCTGTGAAATCAAGTACACCCGGGGCCGGCTCAGGATCTGCTCCTGACCAGGCACGTGACCCTGGGTAAGCCTCTTCAGGTCTTGGAGCCTCAGATTTCTCATCTGTAAAATGGGGATCACGGGAACGTCTGGGTAGTGTCAAGGGGTTAATGAAATTAATAAATTCAATAAATACACATACGGTGCTTCGCATACTGCCTGACAGACAGTGAGCTCTTCATTTTAAAATTATAACCATCAGGGTGCCTGGGTGGCTCAGTCTGTTAGGCAGCTGACTCTTGGTTTCGATTCAGGTCATGATCTCGGGGTGCTGGGATCAAGCCCCGCGTTGGGCTACGTGCTCATAGGGGAGTCTGCTCGAGGATTCTCTCTCTCCCTCTCCCTCGGCCCCTCCCCTGCTCACGTGTGTGCACTCTCTGAAATAAAACTTTAAAAATAAAATAAAATAATATTAGGACAGTAATAATAGCAGCTAACTTTCTGTGTACTCCCAAGGTGACAGGTATTGCTCTAAGAGCTTTACATTATTCTATAAGGCAGACAATTATCCCCATGTTAAAGATGGGGAAACTGAGGCAAAGGTAAAGAAACTTCTTATTGCTAAGAAGGATACTGACAGACAGACAGTGCACAGTATCTCTGGGAAGCAGATGCTAGGAAGACTTAGGTCTGGCTGTCTGGTCCTTGGGGACACCCCCAGATATCTGCCAACTTCCCTTTTTAACAAGTCAACTGCAGGCCTGAAGCCCAGAGCCTGGGAGAGGTTGACCACAGTTTAATGCCCCATAAATGCCAGTTTCGGTCTTATTCTCCTTCCTCCCCACCCGCCCCCAGTGCCCACTGGGCTGGTAGAACCGGCTCAGCCGCAGGTGTCCGGGTGTCCGGGCCCAGACCGGCACCGTGGGAAAGAGCTCTACTCCCCACGAGCCCAGGACTCTGGGGCCGGAGCTGATGTGTGGGGTCCAGGGGTCCGGCAATGCTGCCGTGGTGACCAGCGGGGAGGGGTCCCCCCCAGAGGCCCCAGGGGCACACAACTTGCACACCTCCTCCTGGGGGCTAAGCCCCGGGGTTTAAAGACTCCCCCCACCAATGGCATCCAGAGGGCTTTCCCTGTGCCAGGCTGTGCTAAGCACTTTGCAAACACTGCTCCCCACACACCCATAACCCCCATTTAACAGGCGAGAAACTGAGGCCCAGGGAGAGAAGTGAGGAGGCCACGGTCCCACGGCCAGGAGGGGTGTTTGAATTGGGCTCTAACGGCCCCGTACACTTCCTCATACTTGCTACTTCTTCTGGGTTGTAGGTTTTTACTTGAAAGAGTGAAAACAACGGAAATCTTGGTTGGGGATCTGCCCGTCCTCGCCCCCCAACAGTCTCTAGAGGCCCCATCTGGGACCCAGAAAGAAGGCAAGCATCCAGCCCGCAAGGGAAGGAAAGACTAAGAAACCACCAAGGAGGGGCCCTTCCTCAAGCCTGCGGTGCAGGGTGGCTTCCGGCAGCTCCGAGGGCCTGCTCAACTGCAAAGCTCTCTCTGCAGGCTCGGGCCGCCCTCTGTCACCAGCAGGGTGTAGCCACCCAACAGCTGAGGACGCAGCGAGGCCCCCCAGGTCCCCAGCCCGGAATTCTGGCCTCCCTGCTTGCACTGGTCCACCCGAGAGGGGTCTTTACTCCGGGGGCTGCCTGCATGACTCTCCTGGACGGCCCCCCACCCTGACCACCCTTTAGCAGGTGACATTTCCCACATGGGGGCCATGAGATGGTATGCACTGGAGAAACTGGCCCCCATGGGGACTCATGCAGGAGGGGCCAAACCTCACTTATCATGCATGGGTCTCCCCCAGGCAATGCTGAGCAACTCAAAGTGTGCTTGATCCCCAGACCAGCAATTCAGCATCACTTGGGGTTTGTGAGAAACACGGAGCCTTAGCTGGCCCGGAATCAGAGCCTGCGCTTGAACGTGATCCCCGGGGAACTTGCGGGACGGTTAAGGTTTAAGAAACACTAGGAAGGGCGCCTGGGTGGCTCAGATGGTTAAGCGTCTGCCTTCAGCTCAGGTCATGATCCCGGGGTCCTGGGATTGAGTCCCGCATCGGGCTCCCTGCTCCTTGGGAGCCTGCTTCTCTCTCTCTCCTCCTCTGTCTCTCATGAATAAATAAATAAAATCTTTAAAAAAAAAAAAAAAAAAGAAACACTAGGAAGTCCCCAAATGGACCAGGCATTTGTTTCTCCCATCCATGTGCCTTTGCACAAAAGGTCTGGCGGAAGAAGCTGCAGGCCCCTTGCTGCCAGGCGAGTGCGTCCTCTGAAAGCCAGAGCGGCATCACCATGGCATGCCTCCCTGCCACATGCTTTCTCAGCTTCTCCCGTACCCGCGCCAGGCCCGGACCCAGCTGACCTCCCGACACCGGCCATGTCCTCATCACAGGGGAGCAACAAGTATTCCAGCACCTTCCACGGGCCAGACGCTGTTCTAGGTGCTGGCTCCAGCGGTGAACAGGACAGATAGGATCCCTCCCGGGATTCCAGCAAGGGAAAGAAGACAGAGGGAAAACGGAGGGTCTCCGGCAGCAGCGAGCACTGCGCAAGCAAACCAAGCAGGGGCAGGATAGAGACCACGGGGAACTGGACGAGGTCTCAGAGGGGTGACTGGGGAGGGCCTCCTGGCAAAGGTGACGCTTGAGCAGAGACCAGGGTGGCAGGTTCTCAACCCCAGTGGCCACGTCTGGGGTCATTTTTGGTATCATCCCGGGGGAGGGGTGTTACTGGCATCTAGCGGGCAGAGGCCCAAGATGTGCCCTACACGCTACAGTGCACAGGACACCACCCCCCCCACACACACTCTGCAGCCCCAAGGGCCAAAAGAAACCCCGCAAGAAGGAACAGTGAGTGTGTTCTAGAGCTCTGGGGCGGGCGTGGCAGGAATATCCACGAGGCTGGCGCAGATGAAGCAGGAGGCTGAGGGGTCAGGAGGGAGGTGGGGAAGCAGCGCATCCCACCAGAGTCTGCCGATGCCTCTGCCTAGAGCCCCTTCCCTCGTCATCACACATGGCTCCTTCTGTCCTTTCTGCTCTAGCCCAAACGTGGCTCCCTGCCCTAAGGTCCCTCTCCCCACCACGGTCCCAAGAGAGGCACCCTCCATCCTGTTTCTTTCCTTAGCTCAGATGTAATGGACTTGCCTACATGCTAGTCACCTCTCGGACTCTCCCTCCCTCTCTCCAGGCACCCCCACACGCTCGCCCCCTCACACGCTCGCCCCCTCACCCCACCCCCCGCAACAGGAGCCCCCAGGAGAGGAAGGAAGTGCACCAGTCATTCACTCCAGCATCTGGGGCACCAGAGCCAGCCACGGGAGGTCCTATCACCCAGGAAAGGATCTCTGTAAAAACTGTACATTCGAATACCTGCGAATTAGTCAAGTCTCTTTAGAAAATTTCATCCTGCTTTGGGGACATCTCGGCACCCTTCACACCCAAGGGGCTCCTGCCCGGCTCTGTCACCTGAGCGGATGGGACTGCTCGCACCCACTGTCACCTGGAGAGCTGTCCAGGCAACTGAGGGTTTTTGTCAGATGAACGTGCACCATGCTAGCTGAGGCTTTAAAGGGAGGACTCATTAACTCTCGGACTTCATTAAACAGTGACAGCAAAATGGCCTGATGATGTAGGCAGAACCTCAACTCTTCACTGTCGGGAAGACTTTAAAAAAGAAAAAAAAAAAAAGGACTTTTTTTTAGCTATCTAACAGGATAAAAGCAAAGTGACTGGGTTAAAAGGACTTACTTTAGAGAAAAGCAGTATGACCACTGTAGGCTTTGGCTTTTCTTCTAAGCAGGGAAGACCCTCCATAAGTAAACCCCTCCAAAGATAAGTCTTAGATAGTGAGGAAAAGAGTTATTTGGGGGTTCCAGCCTGTTTCTTAATCTGGAAGATGGGATAATGGTGTGAACTTCACAGGGTTCCCAAGACCCGTGGGACCAGGCAGGTGGGTGTGCAGCCCTGTGCCCGGCACGTATTAGCCCTCAGCTAACGGCAGCTGGGGCTCCCACATACATACTTGACTGTGAGCTGACCCTGAACCCCACAGGGCAGTGGTTAAGTGCTGCCAGGGGATGCAAAGCAGGACGCAGAGTCAAGACTTCTGCTCGGGCCTGTCGGGATGCTGCTCTGCCCTGGGCGCCTGGGTGGCTCAGTCTTTAAGCGTCTGCCTTCGGCTCAGGTCATGATCCCAGGGTCCTGGGATCGAGCCCCGCATCGGGCTCTCTGCTCAGCGGGAAGCCTGCTTCTCCCTCTCCCTCTGGAGCTCCCCCTCCTCGTGCTATCGCTCTCACTCTCTCTCAAATAATAAATAAACATCTTGAGAAAAAAAAAAAAAAACAGAATGCTGCTCTGTACTTGGGTGGCGATCAACAATGCTCCCTTTTGGGCGCCTGGGTGGCTCAGTTGGTTAAGCGACTGCCTTCAGCTCAGGTCATGATCCTGGAGTCCCGGGATCAAGTCCCGCATCGGGCTCTCTGCTCAGCAGGGAGTCTGCTTCTCCCTCTGACCCTCTTCCCTCTCATGCTCTCTATCTCTCTCTCCCTCTCAAATAAATAAATAAAAAATCTTTAAAAAAACAAAACAAAACAAAAAAAACAATGCTCCCCTTTTCTCTGCCTTGTATGTCTGTGGCTCTGTTTACTCCAGGACTCACTCCACATTCGGAGGCCTGATGAATCTAAAAATATTTTTGTAATGTGGCTCTATCTAATCAGACCTCTTCCTGGCCGGCATCACTTTGAAGGATTCCACAGCATCTATTTCTGGAGGGTGGTGAGCCGGCCACGGCGTGCTCAGGAAGTAAAATTTGCTGTTTAAGGCATTCACCACTTAAGTGGCCCCAACTAAAGAAAAAGTGCCAGAGGCAATTACTGTATTTTCCTCGTGATCTAAAATCCATATCTGTTTGGGGATTCACTTAGGGGAGGGGCTTCCCTGCTGGAAGAAAAGCCCTTGAGGACAGAAGTCTGCATGCACAGCATAGGTACCCGACCAGTGTGTCCGCTGACCGTTTTCTATTCAAGCATTTCTCCAAGAGGACTCAGAGCTCAGTACTTTGTGTCAGAGTGGACTCGGGTTTTGGGGGTCCTGAAATATAAAATTTAGGGGGGCCTGAAAGAAAAATGCAGCTTCAGGTGCTGGGCCTTGTAAGGAATGCACACAGAGTGGGGCTCTGACCCGGCAGCTCTGGGGCCTCAGGGTAAGGCCGTCCCCGGACATCCTCAGATCATTTTCAGAAGGACAAGGGAACAACCAAACATGGGCAGGAGATGGTAGGTTAAAATTAAATCCCTTCTGGCAGTTCTTAGCTTGTGGGAATTTTTTTTTTTAAGCTATATACAATTTATCAAAGTCACACATTCAGAAACTCAATTCTTCATTACTTTTTTAATGCAACTTACAAAACTTAATAGTAGTCTATGTTTAAAGGCTGCAGGTGTAAATGGTCACTTTTAAGGGGCTTTTTGCACTTGAGGTATCTACCCCTCCCCCTTCCCACCCCAACTCCTGCCCCACAGGATCCTAATAAGCTCCCGGGGCACCTCATTCGCTGAGAAGGCAGGGCAAAGCATGCCACCTCCCAACACCCCCCGCAGACCGTGGTGCTGGAGGCCTCACTCAGGGGACGCTGGGCGATGCTTTTCACAAAGCTGGACGCTAATGAAGCGAAGCGCCCTTCCCTGCTCAGAAACCCCAGCATAGCCCACAGCATCCTGGATGTTGAAGTTGAACGCTCGGCCTGGGGTCACTGGGGAAACCCTTGGCAGTGCGGGGACGGTGCCGGGGACCAGATCCCAGCCCAGGACTGTTCATCCCTTCTGCCCTGGTGGGATGGGTAGGAATGCCTGGGGGACCCGAAAACCTGCTTTCACCCTTCCCCAGGTCCTGAAAGGCAGAGCAGGATCAGGCAAAGTGGTTCTGGGAGGGGGGGCCCTTCAGGCAGACCTGTTTGCCTAAAACACTGTGGTCTATCACCTCCTCCCCACTGGGCTGGGCTGTCACTGCACAGTTGATACCAGCCTCCCAGCAGAGGTTGCGAGACACTGGAGCTGGGGCTTTGGGGATGGAGATTATACATGCCCACCCCGGGATGATAAGGGAGGAGGGTCCTCGGATGGCAGAGCGGGGAGACTGAGGTCCTCAGAGGCCACTCCCAAGTTACGGCAATGCCCACAGCTTCCTTACAGAGGGATCTCAGTCCTGGGCTCAAGTCCCAGTTCCTCCACGCAGGAGCTCTGTGACTCGGGAACAGGCACAGCACCTCTCTGAGCCTGACTTTCCCATCTGTAAAATGGGGAGAACAGGTGTTCCTACCACTACTTCCGGTCGGGTTTTAGAAAACAAAAGTAACATACTCCAGCTACGCAGCACAAAATGCATGCTCAGTTAACAACCACTTACATCTGTGAACGCTCCTACGAACGAGGCCCCGGATAAATTCTTCCCCAGGGACTTGCACACCCTATGGAGGGACACGGCGTTAACAACAACGGGTCTCACGGATTCCACACTTCATGGCTTATAAAGAACTTTGGCAATCCTTACTCTTGCTTCTTCCTCATGATTTTACTCTCTCTCATTCATTCAACCAACCAGTAATGGTCCTCCCAGCGCCTCTAGTAGGTCACCAGCCCTGGACACAGCACTAGGGCCAGGGACAAAGACCCAGTTCCTGCCCCTCACGGGGCCAACAGTCTGTTAGGGGCACAGTTATGATTCTGTGCTGTCAACGGGGGGATGCGGCACCCCCAGGAGGCAGCTGTAGGAGTGCAGGGGGTAGGAAGGTTATCTTGGAGAAGGTGGTGTCCTCGAGGAGACCTCAGCAAAGCAAACACCAGCATCCAGAGACCTTGGCGGTCCCTAGCTAAAGAGTATGGACTCGACCTGAAGGGGGCCCAAGGCCTGGGAGCAAGGGCTGCTCACCGGGTCTAAGCAGACACACTCAGGGCCTGCGTGAGGGCAGGGGGGCAAAGCATGATGTGTGGGATGGTCCTGGGGGTGGGTGTGCAGGGTGGGTGGGCAGAGCCCACAGCTCGTGTGCCCACACGTGGGAGGCAGGAGCCTGCAACACGGGCCCCTCAGTGCCTATGGGGGTGCAGCCTCCGCCCACCCAACCCAGAGGGGCTCCTGGGCACCATCCTCGGTGCTGGGGGGGCCGACCTGCTCGTCACCATGCGTGCTTGTTGGAAATGCAGAGTCTGGGGTCCTGCTCCAGACCTGTGAGTCCAACCTGCGTTGTAACACGGCTCCCTGGTGATCACACCCACGTTCACACTCGTCGTCCCGCGGGGAGGCAGAAACCGCTGCATCCCGTGGCCACGGGGAGGATGTAAGGGGCCCGGAGAGCCTGACAGGGTGCTGACCGGGGCGGGGTCGTCATCAAGGAAGACTTCCCGGAAGAAACCCCGCTGCTGCTAAGATCTACCAGCCGCGTTGGATTTAGGCAGAGGGACGCGATCCAGAGGAGGGAGGCCACAGGCTTGAGGACAGAGGTGGTAGTTAGGACGGCACAGATAGACATCTGAGCCCCGGGGGCAGGAGAGCCAGGTCGGGGACAGATGCGTGGTGGCCTCTGCTAAGTGCTTACTACACCCCAGCGCCAGGCGCTCAGGGGGCATGCGGCACAGGTGCTGGTTAGAAATGCAGGGTCCCAGGCCCCACACACCGGCCGAAGCCAAGCCTACATGAGGAAGGTTCCTGAGTGATCTGCGCACACACTCCAGCTGGGAAAGATTATGTGTAGAGCACATACACTGGGCCACACGGAGCTCGGATGTTAGCACCTCAAACTGGGAGAGGCTCTGAGGACAGCCTGGCTGCCAAGTGCCACCCCCAAGCACAGCAGCTTGGTCCAGGGCTGAGGGCATCGCTTGCTGGAAAATTCTCTTGAGAAAGGGGGCCCCACTTTCACACATCGCCCACCATAAGCTGCATCCACCAGCACAGGTACCGAGCACCTGGCACAGAGCATGGCCCAGAAACTTCTGATGGAAGGAGGGGGAGGGGTGCCCTAGCCACTTCCATGGTCCAATATCCAGGTGCACAGTGTTACCTCCCCTTAGACTCCCAGGTGCCCGGCTGAGGTGTTCCCACCCTGCACCCACTCCTCAGCCCAACTTGCCCTTGAGAAACCACTCCACCCTCCATCCCTGCCCCTGGCTGATGACCCAGCTACACTTCCTCACAGCACTAGGGATAACCCATTTGCATCTCTAGCCCCGGCCACCACGGTGACCCAGACATGTAACACTCTCCGAGCCAACCAGAAGCCAGGTGACTTTCTGCTGGGCTCACTCCCTCTCCTTTACTGGGCTTAGCAGGTGCCCTGGATAGAATTAAAGACGTCAGTCCTAACCGGCTCTCATTCTGCCTCGGCTATAATCAAACTGAGACAAGAGGCCACGGGAACTATGCGATCACCAGACTCTAAGCTCTGGGAATGGAAGCTTTGAGAATACAATGCATGGGATTAACAACATGCTTTTGTTTAGACAGACCAGGGAAAGTGGATATTTTATCTGTCAGTTTCCATAAAACTTGGGTAAAATTTAAGTCTGTTTACTAAGATGAAGGAAGTTTCCCTGGATTATTCAAATATTTGTTTTGAAGCTCGAAGACTGTAAACTTCAGACCTGGAATATTTATTTTAGGAAACTGCATCTGTTAGAAAGTTTGTGGTACAGTGCTGTTTACTTTGCATTGGAAACTCTGCTTGCAACAGTTTGACTCAAAGCTTCTTGGCCAACTCTGTGATGACCAAACACGCTAACCAGGACTTCTCACTAACCTAGTTCTATATAATTCAACCAGCATCTAAGACTGAACACACTGTTGTAGGATAAGGGGAACAGTTTAAGGCATTCCTCCCTAAACCTACATAGCTTCTAAAAGATTAACATTAAAAATGCAATGTAGGATGGCCAGTTTCCTCGACAGAAATCAGAGGCTGCTCCTGCCATCTTGCCTGAGGCTGGAAGTAACCACCAAGAGGAAGCGGAGTCAAGAGACATTCAACAGACCTTCAACGTCTATCTGGGATTCTAAGCACAGAGGCCAGAAGCATGTCCCATTTGAGGAAGTCAGGGTAGGGTGGGTGTGGCTGACTGGCCCACTGTCTTCACTCTGGTTAGACATTCCTGATCCCGAGAGAAACAGGTGTGGCTCTAGATTGGCTCTAGAACATCTCGTCTAGAAGGGACCAAAAGAATTACAACAACTACAGGTTTGCCACAGGAAATGGGGCAACCCAGGAGCTCTTTCAGAGTCACCCTGCACTCAGAGAAAGAGCTGAAAGAGAACTCCCCAAGGGCCATGGACCTGCCCAACGCCCAAACCCAACCGCACGTCTTACCGAATGGTGGGCTGGTCTCCACTCAGCTGCTTAAACCTCCGGTGGAGCTGCTCGATCTGGTCTGAGGAGACTGAGAAGCAGGGGAGGAGAAGGGGGGGGGGGCAGAGTGGGAGAGAGAAACAGGAAGACATCAGTGATCCCTGGACTCAGAAGCCACCCTCCCGTTCCATTGTTCTCCTGCATTCCCCACCCGGGCAACACTGAGCACCACCAGAGGAAGAATCCAGCAAAGGGTTTCCCCTTCTTCCTGACAATGCACCTCTGGGGTTATTCCTTCTGGTCCCCTTGGCAATAAAACAGCAACTCTCGGGACAGCACGGACGTGAACCAGGGCTTTCTCCCCTTCCCCAGCCCGCTAAAAGGGATCCCATCCGTTTGTCTGGCTTCCTCCCCTCCCGCTCCTGAAGACAGGTGTTTTCCTAGCTGAGCAAGGGGCTTCAGACAGTTGGTCCCATATTGCGAGACAGAGGAGTACGGGAGGGAAAAGCGGTTCAGGCTGGTGCTAGGCAATTTGGGAGACGCGCAGTGAGGCACGGAGGATCTGGTGCAGCAAGGAAACTAGAAGGAAGAGAAATAGAATCTTGATAATTGCGCTGTGCACGACGTACGATCTCAATAGTTTTAGAAAACCTACATACGGGAGTTTTTCTTAATGACCCTTTCCGGACTGGTGGGCCATGTTTCTTCCACAGCTGGGATGGGGCCCTTGTGCGTTCCAGGATTCATAATGGTTTCGTCCACACAAGGGCTTATTTTATGAAATGCACAGTATGAAACACTGACCTGTACCTTCTCACTTCAGCCTCAATACAACACTGTAGTGGAGTAGCTACTCTTCTATGTCACATTTGAACACTGTAGCTACACTTTCGACCACACAACCTGTCATCAGTGGAGCTAGGATCCATCTCCCAAGCCTGCCCTCATCCGCTACTCAGTATCTCCTGTCTGCCCATATATCCTGGCATGCAAGGCCCTTACCTCTGGTTCCCAGGGACTATGTACAGTTCATGCAGAACCGTCCCAACAGGTGCTGGGCTGACCAACAGCCAGCCCCCTCCTCCCTCCTTCCAGGGCTTCCCATGCCTTAAACATCTTTTCTCCTCTTGTTACAGAGGCAACTAATTTCTGGGACCAGCTGGTCACCTCATTTCCTGTTGGGGTTTTTTTTTCCCAAAGAATTTTTTTTTTTTTTTGGGTCTCAGACTCAGGTTGCATCTCTTCAAGAATCTGCAGCTCAGAATTCTCCAGCCTCCCTAGAAGCTGTTGTTGGTGAGAAAATATTCCTTATGACTGCCAACTGGTACGGAGGGTTTGCTGAGAACCGGATGCACATCTCCACACATTAGCTTGTCTCTTCCCCATGACACCCTGGGATGGGGCTCTATCCCCATTACAGATGTAGAAACTGACCATTGGAAAGGCTGATAACCACCAGGGGATGCTACCACCTTTCTGGAGGAGGATATGGCCATTTACAGCACATGCGTATCAGCAAAGACATGTGTATACTGGATAGCCTAGCAATTCCACTCCTGGGTACATACCCAACAGAAACGCATACTTGTGCTCATCAGAAAGTGGGCAGAAGGAGGTTCATGGAAATACGATTTCAACAGCCCTAAACTGGAAGCTATCCAAGCGCCCAGCAATGGCAAAACACATAAAGAGTTACAGTGTAGTGTAGTCACGCAATAGGATAGTACACGGCAGTGAACCAACAATATGTGTTGTAACTTGGGTGAGTTTCAAAACCACAAAAATGGGCCTCTAGCTGGCTTAGTTGGTGGAATGTGGGACTCTTGATCTCGGGGTTGTGAGTTCGAGCCCCACACTGGGTGTAGAGATTACTTGAAAAAAATTTAAAAATCCTAAAAAAAGAACCATCAAAACAAGCAAAAGTAGTCAGACAGGAAAGAGCACGTACTTTATGATTCCAACCAAATAAAGTTCAAAAGCAGGCAAAACTCATGTATAATGTTAGAAGTCAGGATAGAAAAGCTATATTCTGGATGATTCCAACTATAAGACATTCTAGGAAAGGCAAAACTATGAAGACATGAGAGACATCAGGGGCTGTCAGAGGTCGCGGGGGCGACGGATGAACAGGTAGAGCACAGAGGGTTTTTAGAGCAGTGAAACAATTCTGTAGGATATCATCATGATGGATGCCCATCACTATACATATATCCAAACCCACAGAACGTACAACCCCAAGAGGGAACCCTAATGTACACAATGGACTTGGGGCAATGATGATGTGTCATGTAGGTTTGTCGACTGTATCCAAAGTACCACTCTGTTGGGGGATTACTGATAATGGGGGTGATCAAGCAATAGTGGGGCTGGGAGTGGGTATACGAGAAAACTCTTATTTCCCCTGAATTTTGCTATGAACCTATCTAAAACTTCTTTAAAAATAATGATGATGACATTGTCTTAATGTTTTTTAGAGGGGGAGAAAGGGAGAGAGAGAATGTTAAGCAGGCCCCACACCTAGTGCAAGCCCAATGTGGGGCTTGATCTCAACCCAGAGATCACGACCTTAGCCAAAATCAAGAGTTAGACCCTTAACCGAATGAGCCACGCAGGCACCCCTGTATTAATTTTTAAAAAGAGAAGTCAGGATAGTGGTTGCCCCTGAGGGGAGAGTAGCAATTTGAATGGGGCATAAGGGAGGCCTCTGGGTACTGGGAGTATTCTATTTCTTGATCCAGGTGCAGGTTATACACATGTGTTCTCAGCAAGTTCACGGAAATATATGTTCATGGGTAATGCACTTTTTGGTACATGTTATCACAGTAAAAGGTTTACATGAAAAATTCAGTGATTCAAAAAAAAAATTCAGTAATTGTACTTGGCAAGAATTTGTCCTAAAAAAATAAATCCAACAAGAACAGAACATGAATATATAAATGTGTTCAACTTTATATTTTTTTTTATTTTATTTTTTAAGTAATCTCCATGCCCAACGTGGGGCTGGAACTTAAAACTCTGAGATCAAGAGTCACACGCTATACCGACTAAGCTAGCAAGGTGTCCCACCTCTGTATTCTTAACAGCTTAAAAACTGGACTCGGGCGCCTGGGTGGCTCAGTCAGTTAAGTGCCTTCGGCTCAGGTCATGATCCTGGAGTCTTGGGATCGAGTCCCGCATTGGGCTCCTTGCTCAGCAGGGAGCCTGCTTCTCCCTCTCCTCCCCACTTGTGCTCTCTCTATCTCTGTCTCTCTCTCTCAAATAAATAAAATCTAAAAAGAAAATTAAAAAAAAAAAAAACTGGACTCAACCTAAGTGCTCACCAAAAGCAGATTGGTCAAATATTTTATGGTATACTTAGCCAATTAAAAAAAAAGCATGTTGCTTTTGAAAAGTGGTAACTGTATATCTGACATGAAAATATAGTCCACATATGATGTCATTTAAAAACAGCTTGCTGGGGCACCTGGGTGGCTGAGTTGGTAGAGCATGTGACTCTTTTTGTTTTGTTTTTAAAGATTTTATTTATTTATTTGACAGAGAGGAGAGACCAAGCAGGGGGGAGCAGCGGCAGAGGGAGGGGGAGAAGCAGGCTCCTCACTGAGCAGGGAGCCCGGTTCGGGGCTCAATCCCAAGACCCTGGATCATGACCTGAGGCGGAGGCAGACGCTTAACCAACTGATCCACCCAGGCGCCTACCAGTCGAGCATGCAACTCTTGATCTCAGGGTGGTGAGGTCAAGCCCCACATTGGCGCATACTTAAAAACACAACAGCTTACTACAAAAATAGCATGACTTCATGCTGGGGGAAATATGTACACACATACAAATGTATATAAGTAATGAAAGGAAATCTGGGCTTATTTTCCCCAAAATAATAATAGCAATGGTCCCTCCCAGTAGCGGGATTAAAGTGTTTGTTTTGCTTTGATTCACCTATATTTTCCAAATTTTCTCTAATACGCAATGCATGTTTATTAGTCACGTAATGAATATTTTAAGCACACAATATGGTCCCATATGGGACAGCCCAGGGATCTCGAAAACATCGCTATGGATGAATCATCCGTTGGCAGAGTAGCATGTCCTGCGAGCACATGTTCTTACTTAATCCTCTGCATGACCCTAGAACGGACAGACACTCCCATTTCACAGAAGAACAAACTAAGGATCTGAGGGGGATAGGTAACTTGCTGAAGGTCGCTGAAGTTGAAAGGCAGACCCAGGATTTGGGCTCAGTTTGTTGGGCAGAACGTGTGTGGTTTTGTGTTTATTCATTTGCTTACTGACACCCCATACCGCCTCCCTTTGTGTGATCAAAGGCAGCTCTGAGCTCTCAATCACGGATTAAAAAAAAAAAAAAACAATGATCTGATGAAAAGTAACTATCAGAAATTACAGCCCAAGATGATCCTAAACAACCTCTATGACAGATGAGTTACCTTGAAAATGATGCTAAGTGAAAGAGGCCAGTCACAAAGGCCACCCATTGAATGATTCTATTTATAGGAGATGCTCAGATAGGCAAATCCAAAGTAGACCAGGGCTTGCCTGGGGCTGGGGAGGTAGGCGGAGTCATGCTAATAGGTACTGAGCTTCTTTGGGGGGGGCGGGGCATGAAAATGTTCCAAAGTTAGATTGTGGTGATGGTTGCACAACCCTGTGATTATACTAAAAACTACTGAGTACACTTTAAATGGGTGAAATGTACAGTATGTGAGTTACATCTCAATAGAGCCATTTAAAAAAATGAATTATGTGCATAAGCACGAGAACCACAGCAACTGACATTCACTGAGCATTCACTGTGTCCAGGGCACTGTGTTCAGCCCCACTCCTGCTAAGTCCTGGCTCACATAAGCCTCTCATCAACCCTATTGGTTAAGGATGGTTTTTATCCCCATTCTAGAGAGGGGAGCACGGAAACTTGCCCAAGATCACAGATATGAAGAGGTGTATAAACCAGAAATCATGGACCAGGTTTCTCTAATGAAGTTTCCAGCTAATTGCATGTAAAGTGCCTGCACACATGCACACTCACACATATGCACACAACCCTTCCTGTCATGCCTGATTGAAAGCAGAGGGGTTAGAAAAACAACCTCCCACATCTGGTTCCCTGTCTTTGGTACCCAAATCCCCAGAGCCAAGAGCTCAGGGCTCAACTTAGGTTCAGCTCCTCAGCCTCAGTAACTGGGAGGGGTCGGGGGAGAACACCTTGAGGCCCCACGACTGACTTTCAAAGCACCCTCAGGTCCAGGGGTCCCCCAGAGGGTCTGTCCTACGGACACCTGCTCCATGTGTGCAAGGCCTCCCTCGGGGGCTCCCAGGATGGAAACTTTTCTGGTTTCCCTGTTCCTTGCTCAGCCCTTTCTCTAAGTCCCCATGAGGTCACAGTTGCCGTGGAGACGAGAGACCAAGCCACCTGGGTGCATAGGCATGTTGACCTCATTATCTTTGGTTTCAGATTTCAACCTGAGGGTTGATTTCACACCCTTCCAGGGGCTGGTGGGAGTTTAACTGGCCCAATCTTTGTGGGGGGGGGGTGGGGGGGGATGACCTGTCACTTTGTATCAAAAGCTTAAACCAGGAAGTATATACCTGCAAGTCTAACTAAGCACATGTGGCCACTAAGCCCTTGCAAGGTGGCGGATCCAGGGAGTCGTAAAATACATACCAGCTTCCAAAGACTTAGTACAAAAAAACAATGCAAACTGTCTCAATAATTTTTATATTGGTCATACACTGAAATATTTTAGACATAATAGGGTAAGTCAAATATTAAAGTTAACCTCATCTGTTTCTTTTTTAAAACATGGCTGCTAGAAAATGTAGAATTACCTTACGTACAGAGCTTCTAAGAAAATTTTGCATTATTCCACCTTGCACTGTATTTGTACTGGACAGCGCTGGTATCTGGGCTTTCAACCAGCAACTTGATCCCGAGGAACAAAAGCCGAGGAACTCAGACAAGTGTACGGAAATAAACAGGTCTGAGTCCAAACAGTAAACGTTTGGGGAGATGGTGAGCCACAAAGAAACTGGTTGAAATAAATCCTGGTGAGTCCTGAAGACAGGATACTACACAGCCTTCAAAGACATGTTTAAAATAGTTAGGGGGTGCCTCGGTGGTTCCGTTGGTTAAGCATCCAACTCTTGATCTCAGCTCAGGTCACAATCTCAGGGTCGTGAGTTCAAGCCCTGTGTTGGGTTCCACGCTGGGTATGGAGCTTACTTAAAAATACATCTATGCATAAAATAAAATATTCAGAACATAGAACAACCTCCATGGGATATCACTACAGGAAAAACCAACAGGCCACAAGATCTCATGTATATGAAAGTTCATAATGACATACGTGTGTGCACAGGAGACCATAGGAAAAGACACAAAACAAAATAGTACATTGCTTCCAAGTGGTGGAATTACAGGACATTCCTCTCTTCCTCTTGTCTCTTATTTTTGCTTATCTGTCCTTTAACTTTCCTGTAATTCACAGGGTTTACTTGTCCGTCCAGCGGAATGGGATTCGGTCATAATGGAACAAAGCATTGATACGTGCTCCAACACAGATGAGGCTTGAATACACGATGCTAAGGAAAGAAGCCAGGGCCAGGTCACATATCATAGAATTCTTTTTATATCAAATGTCCAGAATCTGCAAATCTAGCCACAGAAAGCAGATTAAGGGGGTGCCGGGGTTTGGGGTAGGGAGGGATGAGGAGTGATGTAATGGATCTGGTGTCTCTGCCTGGTCCCGTCAGGTGGTGGGGACCAGCTCACAGCCTCGCTTTGCTGAGCAAGGGGTCACCAGGCAGGTGGAGGGTCACACAGACCAGGAGGTCAGAGACAACCCTCAAGGATGAGGAGCAGGAGATGGGGAGGGGGCAGAGAAAGGTGCGTGAAATCCCCCACAAGGCCCGACCTCCTTCATCTGACTCAAGAAGAAATGGAACATCAGCCTTCAGCACATCCATTATGAGTGACCCAGACTACTTGAGCCTTTATTTCCAGGGGCCCAAGTCTGGTGACAAAGGGCACATAAACTATCACCTGCCCCTTCCTGAGTCCATGCTGGCTCGCAGGGGTGGGAGAGGCCCGCCTGGGTCACTCAGCCCTCTGTCAGATGCCCCGTCACTCACTAAGAGACATTTACGGAGCACCTCTGCTTTGCTTGGCACCTGCTAGCTGCTGGGGGTACAGACACAAAAGGCAGAGCCCTCAGCTCTTGCAAATGGGCGTCACCTCGCTGGGATCCAGGATAGTAAACGTGGTGTCGGCCTGCCAAGGAGCACCAGGGTAGAAGAGAGGCTTCCAGTCCACAGAGACGGGGTGGGAGGCAATGCCCTATGAGATCCTGAAGGCGGAGGGCGAGGTCGGGGAGGGCAGGGCTGGCAGAAGCAGAGTGGGAAGAGCTCAGGAAGCCCCGGGTTCGTCAGCACAGGTGGAAGGCAGGCGAAGGACAGGGGAGCAAGGGGGGTAATTGCGGTCGCACGCACTGAGCTAAGGCATTTAGACTTCACCCCGAGTTCACAGAGGATGCTAAGGCCGGGGACAAGAAGATCCCACGTGCCTGGTGACGGAACGGAGGGTGAATGCAAAGGGCAGGACTCAGGGGACCCACTGAGAGGCCTGCAGGGGAAGCAGTGGGGGGGGCTCTCCAGGGGCTCCACCCTGCCTCTCCCTCTCCCCCAGCAGTGCCACCTTGCCCGCGGGCCCCAGGACACCGAGCAGCTTCTGGGGCCCCCGAAGCTCTCCTGCTCACCATGTCCTGGCAGACTGGCCGGAAGCCAAGCATCGTCGGCCGAAGTCCCAGAACACAGAGGTGAGCCAGGTCAGACAGAAAGGTGGGCTAACCACATCGCTGCCAGGGGCTGCTGGCTCAGTCCCCGGCTCCACGTCCTACTAAACCGGCTCCCTGAGGCCGCCGCCGCCTCCCCCGTAACACGGAGGTAGTAATAGCACCGGCCTCGCGAGGCTGTTCACACCCTGGAAAACCACCAAAATCACACGCACACGATGCACAAGGGCCAAAAGGTAGGAACACCCAAACGTCCATCAGCCGGTGAGCAGGTGGAACACGATGCTGCCACGGGCAGGCAGGCAGCACGGACCCCTGCTAGCACACGGCTGACCTTGAAGACACGATGCCTCGTGGAAGCAGCCAGATGTGCAAGGCTGTGTGCTACCATTGACATGAAGCTTTCAAAATCCAAGAACCCATAGGGACAGAAAGTAGGTTTGCGGTTGCCAGGGGCCGGGGCGGGGGTGGGGGCCGGATTTCAGGAGCAGCTAATGGGCCTGAAGTTTCTTTCGGGGGCGATGTTGTCCTGGAACTGGATCATGGTGACGGCTGCCCAATGCTGTGGGTGCACTTAATGCCCATGACCAGTATACTTGAAAATGGTGAAAATGGTAAATTATAGGTTATGTGAATTTTTCCCCAATAAAAACATCACATACACCTTGCACTGGACCTGGCAGGAGGAGATGAGACACCAGAGTTGCCCCAAGATTAGTCACTGCTTCAGAGTCCTCACGATCGCAGCAAGAGCGAACATGAGGACTCTAAAGTAAGAACCTTGGGTACCTACTGGGCTCCTCGGCTGGCTTGGCTTGGGAGGGAGGGAAGAGGCACTTTGCATGCTGCCTGGGGCTACAGCCAAAGCAGTGACTAATCCTGGGCCTCGGGAGGGAGGATGAGAGAGAGCCGAGGGAGAGCCGAGGGAGAGCCAAGGGAGAGCCGAGGGACAGCGTCCACAGCCTGGAAGGAACCTGCTCTCACACGCCTGCCCATCGCCCCGAAGACGCTTCCTGGTGCCCGGATGCCCTGCTTCTCTCCTTCACCTGCACCCCGCACTCAGCCTGCACATGTCACAGAGCCCGCCTCGCAGCCGGGATTTTTAAAGAAACCAAAGATGCACTTGGGTGCCCTTGGCCTTGAAAGGAAACGATCAAACCCAATTCTAGTCTCCGAAGCAGAAGCAGCAACAAGAAGGTTAACTGCGGCCTTTTATCCAGCGCCTTTGAACCCTTGACACGCAAACTTCAACCCAGTCCGTAAGAGCAAGATCCATGGGATTCTGAGCAGGAGCTGCGCCGGGCCCCCGCCAGCATGGGGATGGTCTTGATTTTAAGCTCAGGTCCCGAGGGGTCTCTCAAGGGGATCTCGGCGGGTTTTCGTCCCACACGGAATAAATCCTCCAACTCTCAGGACTGGAGCCGAAGCCGAGACAGAATGAAGTGACTTGACTTTAGAAAAGATCCTCCTTCTCATGAGCAATGAGACAACTTGGAACACTCTCAGAGTGGGTGGGCATGACTCTCAAAATCACACAGTTTGTGCTTTGCTCATCGACGTTCACCTTCCCACAGCTCTGCTCTGTTCTTCGCCATTTGCCTTATAGCAGCAATACTCACTGCCATGTGGTGGCATTTCCTCAGAGCTAGGATCTAAGCTGAATGCTTGGCACACATCATCTTATTTCGCCCTCATCCAGGGCCTGCCTCAGAGGGCAGTTATCACACCCATCTCACAGATAAACCCGAGTCTCGGAGAGATTAAATCATTTGCTGAGCTGAGCGGCAGAACTGGGGTTTGAACCTGGGTCTGGGGCTCTAAAATCTGTTTTCATACACCCCCACACTCAGGCTATGCGCCCCAAGGGAGGATGAGTGGGTACAATGAACACATAGCATTCATGTCACTAAAGAGACAAAGAGGTCTCCGTTTTCATAAAAAGGCTAAAGATGGGGAAGGGGCTGCGGGGGGGGCGGGAGCTGGTTAATCTGTAGAGATGTGAAGAGTGGGCGTCTTTGGGAGCATCTGAGGAACTGGTTTTCACATCCTTCCAGAATTATCTTCAGCTCCAGATTTAGACTGAGGCCACATCAAGGAGAGAGAGGCTTACCAAAAGTAGGAAGGCTTACTAGGTAAAGAAGTCCAGTTCCTGCTACGTGGAATGAACACAGACTCCCCATTGCACTAGAGACACCTGAAATACTGGATAAAAGAAGAAAAACCTCCCTTACGCCACTAACCCTGCAAGAGAGGGAGGCCCGGCAAGGCCAGAAACAAAGAGGGAATGCACACCCAGCAGGGCAGGAGTGCCAGATGCTGCTGAGGTGGCCCAGGGGTATCAGAAGTGGCCTTGGTTCTATGTAAGCAAGAAGTGAGACTCCTATCCAAAGCTGAAGCAGAGGGCTGCCTGCGCGGCTCAGTCAGTGGAGCATCCAACTCTTGATCTCAGCTCAGGTCTTGCTCTCAGGGTTGTGAGTTCAAGCCCCACGCTGGGCTCCATGCTGGGTGTGGAGCCTACTTAAACAAAAAATAAAAATAAAAAGCTGAAGCATAAAAGATCGCTTCCCCATGTAGGATAGGAGAGAGATATTACTCCCTACTGTCTCAGAGAGTCAACAAGTGGACTCTGCTAAGGAGGTGGCCGGGCCCAGAAGAAAGGGGTGAAGCCTTGGTGCTGAATCTAAACACCACACCTGTGCCATGCACAGGTGAAAACACCAAACCTCTCTGGTACAGGAAAGCCAAATTGAAGACTTAATGTAAAAAGTGTTTCTAGACCAGTGACTGTTCTCAGGGACTTAGCACAATAAATGCAAAGCACTGTGTGAGGTGCTTCTATGACCCAGGGACTCTCACGGGAGAGGTATTTTCGGTAAGCCCTTCTCCACTTGATTTAGCCTCAGCTTAAATCTGAAGCTGAAGACAGTCCCAGAAAGATGTGAAAACCAGGGGAGACAGCCCAATCAAACATGAGCTCATAATCAAAAACCAAACCACACAAGCAAATGAACCACCATAAGGGAGAATCAACAGACACAACTAACGAAAGGAATGGAAACCTTTTGTTTTTAAATTTGTTAACACCAGCACAATCAACTGGGATTTGTTCTGGGGATGCAAGGGTGGTTCAATATGCACAAATCAAAGTGATACATCACACTAACGAGAGAAAAGATAAAGGGCATATGATCATATCAACAGATGCAGAAAAAGCATCTGACAAAATACAATACCCATTCATGATTAAAACTCACAACAAAGTGGATTTAGAGGGAATATAACCGAACATAATAAAGTCCATATATGGAGAACCCACAGCTAACATCATACTCAATGACGAAAACCTGAGAACTTTTCCTCTGAGATCAGGAACAACACAAGGTTTTCCTTTCTCACCACTTTTATTCAACATAGTACTGAAAGTCTAGCTGCAGCAATCAGACAAGAAATACAGGGCACCCAAATTGGTAAGGAAGAAATAAAGCTGTCACTATTTGCAGACGACATGCTACTATATATAGAAAACCCTAAACAGTCCACCAAAAAGCTATTAGAATAAATGAATTCAGAGACACCTGGGTGGCTCAGTCTAAGGTTAAGCATCTGCCTTGAGCTCAGGTCATGAACCCAGGGCCCTGGGATCAAGTCTGGCATCAGGCTCTCTGCTCAGCGGGGAGCCCGCTTCTCCCTCTCCGCCTGCCGCTCCCCCTGCTTGTGCTCTTTCTGACAAATGAATAAATAAAATCTTTAAAAAAAAAAAAAAAAAAGGAGAAAAGCAAAGTCTCAGAGATGGAAGGTACAGCATGGGGAATAGAGACAATAAGATTGTAGTAACACTGGATGGTGACAAATGGTAACTACACTTATCCTGGTGAGCACAGAGTAGTGTTGGTAAATCACCATGTTGCATATCTGAAATTAATGTTGTAGATCAACTACACTTTAATAAATTTTTTATTTTTTTTTTAAAGATTTTATTTATTTATTTGACAGAGACAGTGAGAGAGGGAACATAGCAGGGAGAGTAGGAGAGGGAGAAGCAGGCCTCCCACCGAGCAGGGAGCACGATGCAGGGCTCGATCCCATGACCCTGGGATCAGGACCCGTGCCGAAGGCAGACATCTGATGACTGAGCCACCCAGGTGCCCCAATAAATTTTTTAAAATAAAAAAATTGGGGGGTGCTACTGGCTCTGTCAGTAGAGCAACTGACTCTTGATCTCAGGGTCATGAGTTTGAGTCCCATGTTGGGGGTAGAATTTATTAAAAAGATTTTATTTTAAAAAGGAATGGCAGGGCGCCTGGGTGGCTCAGTCGTTAAGCGTCTGCCTTCGGCTCAGGTCATGATCCCAGGGTCCTGGGATCAAGCCCCGCATCGGGCTCCCTGCTCAGTGGGAAGCCTGCTTCTCCCTCTCCCACTCCCCCTGCTTGTGTTCCCTCTCTCGCTGTGTCTCTCTCTGTCAAATAAATAAATAAAATCTTTAAAAATAAAAATAAAAAGGAATGGCACCCCAAGAGGGTGAAACAGAAGAGACTATACAGTAAGCGTTAAGTCATTACACATGATGAAAGAACACTCTTCTATGACAAAAGCAGTGAATCTAAAAACCATAGAGAACTTATAAGATGTTTTTTTTATAAGTCATCGGGGGGCATCTGGGTGCTGCAGTCAGTTAAGTGTCCAACTCTCGGTTTCAGCTCATGTCTCAATCTCAGGGTTGTGAGACTGAGCTCCACATCGGGCTCTGCACTCAGCGTGGAATCTGCTTAAGATTCTCTCTCCCTCTGCCCCTCCCCACCATTCATTTGCCCAGTCTAAAATAAACAAATCTTTAATGTCTATCACCCAGCCACCCCATCCCTCCCACCCCACCCCCACTCCAGGTGCTATGGTGAGCGCTGTGAATTGTGCAAGACTGTTGAATCACAGATCTGTACTTCTGAAACAAGTAATGCAATATATGTTAAGAAAAAAAAAAGATAGCAGGAGGGGAAGAATGAAGGGGGGAAAATCGGAGGGGGAGACGAACCACGAGAGATGATGGACTCTGAAAAACAAACTGAGGGTTCTAGAGGGGAGGGGCGTGCGGAGATGGGTTAGCCTGGTGATGGGTATTAAAGAGGGCACATTCTGCGTGGAGCACTGGGTGTTATGCACAAACAATGAATCACGGAACACTACATCAAAAACTAATGATGTAATGTATGGTGATTAACATAATAAAAAAATTTAAAGAAAAAAATAAAAAAATCTTTAAAAAAAAATAAAATAAGGAGTGCCTGGGTGGCTCAGTCAGTTAAGTGTCTGCCTTCAGCTCAGGTCATAATCCCAGAGTCCTGGGATCGAGTCCCACATCAGGCTCCTTGCTCAGCGGGAAGCCTGCTTCTCCCTCTGCTTGTGCTGTCAAATAAATAAAATCTTTAAAAAAATAAAAATAATAAAAATATAGTAAAAGTCATCAAAATTTAAAAACTTAAGGGGCAGCAAGACTGCAACACCTAAAGAGAGAATTAGTGAGTTGGAAGATGGACCTAAGGAAATGACCCCAAAGACAGCAAAGAGCAATAAATAATAGCAAATATGAAAGAGAGGTAAAGAGGCGTTCGGGACAGAATGACACGACTCCATCTATTTCTAAAAGGAATTACTGAAGAAGAAAACAAAGATAAGTGGGATAGGGGAGAGAACACGTTCATAATGTAAGACACAAGCCTTCTTTAGAATGAAACAGCCTAAACCATTCCCAGGCGGGATAAATAAAACAAATCCACACCTAGACACACTGCAGTAAAAAAAAAAAAAAAAAAAAAGAGATACAAAAGCAGACTTCTACCAAAAAATATCAATTAGACAAAAAAGCTGACTTCTCAACGGCAACAAGAGACCAAAACCAAAGTGCTGAGAGAAGATATGCAGAATTTTATACCCAGCCAAATGATCAACTGTGTATGCCGGCAAAATCTAGACGTTTCAGACAAAGCTGACAACTCACAGAGATTCCTTGAAAAATCGACGGAAAGGTGTATCACGTAAGAAAATAAAATCTACGAGCAAAAACTTTTACAAGAATTAATAGGGTCTGCATAAAACAGTAATAAAACCAATGATTAGGTTTTAAAAATGTAGAAAAAATACTAGCAAGTGACACAAACTAAAGTATGTTAAGGTCCCTGATCATCAGCACAAGGGAAAGATAAAGATAAACATCAGGCATGTCAAAGATGGCAGCCATGTCAAAAAAAAAAAAAAATGGAAGGAATTAGTAAAGTTAGAGAATGCCCTTAAAAGGGAGAAATGTAGCCAGCTTCTGTAAGGTTTCTAATAAAAATTATTAGTACTTGCCAACAACTACTGAACACTTAGTGTGTCAAGAGCTTTACTAAGATGCTCACTTAATCCTCACAATAGTGCTGTGACACAGTCCCATTTGACAGATGAGAAAACGGAGGTGTGCCAGCCAAGGTGGTTGCCCAGAGACTAAAAGGTAGTCTACAGTTCAAGCCTTTACTATCTGCTGGTAAAGGCCACGTTGGGGGTGGGGAGCAGGGCAGTATATGTCCATGTGGGACCCTGGCTGCAGTCTTGGGGGATGCAGGTGAGGACAAGAGAGCCCCCCGGGAACACCAGGTGGGTGAGGCACGCTGAGTGCTGGGTGCTCACTTGGGGGTTGACCACTGGGACCCCATCATGAGCGCTCAGGAGAAAGGGAAGCCCCTTCTAAACTCAGCCCACTGGGAAAGCCATTCACGGTAGCCACTTTCTCTCTCCACCATGGTCTAGGTAGGATTCGGCCATACCAGTAGCGAGGTCTCCTGCTGACCACCTGCCCACCCTCCAAAGTCACCTGATCCCTGAGACCTGAAGGAGCCTTCTCACCTCCTAGGGAGCGGAAGACCCACTTCTGACAGCCTGCCCATCCACAAAGGTCACGCCGCGGGGACAACAAAGGGCCTTTTTGTCCTCACGCTTATGGTGGCTGCCACCACCAGTGGAAATCACCCACTTGACCTTCTGGCTTTATGAATTAATAATAAAGTTGGAACAGGAGACAGGATGGCCCGCAGGCCCAGGCACTTCCGCCCCGCCCCCCTGCCATCACCTTGCCTGGTGCCACCAGCCCGGGCACCAGGGGGCCCTGCCTTATCTCCCCAAAGTGGTGGGCACTTCTGAGCCAAAAACACCTTATTCCTTTGGCTTGAGATAGCAAATACTGAAACACTTTGCGAGAGTAAAGGCATTTTATCAACACTCGAGGTATTCTGTCTGTACGACTGGGCCGTATGGCATGTCTGAGCATTGATTACATTCTGGGCTGCATTCCGGGGGCCATTAACTCACAAAAAAAAATGATCCTGCCAGTGTGGGGCTGGGGGTGGGATGAGAAAGAAAAGACACATAAGGGATCTGATTACTACTAATTCGCGGAGCTAGGAAGTCTTGGAGGGACTGCCAGTTACTTTCATGCAGAGAAAACACAAATGCTTCCTCTGAAACAGACAGGAACCCCCCAGTAAGACCCCAGGAAACAGACGGGGCTACACATTCTTGCTCTTCCTCCCAGAGCCCCTGGCTCCCCTCAAACTGCCCATCACCGGGCTTGGCCTCCGTGAGGGGCAGCTCACAATTCTAGAACTTTCCATAACATGATACCAAGACTGTCTGCCTCGAGGTCTAATTCTCCCCCTTCCAACTTAGTAAACAAGTGTGTGGGACCCTATTAATGAGGTCACAGGGTAACAGTGTTGCGTCTTCCAGATATAAAGACCCTTTGTCTCAAGTCTACATCGCAGGGGGTCTGGGTCACCTGGGAAAGGCAGTTTTGAATTTGTGTTCCACACTCAGCATCCAAGTGATTTTGAGCAGTCCCTTCAAATGTCTGGGCCTCAGTTTCCTCATCTGTAAATTGGCAACAATATGCTATAACAGTGAGATATCCTGGCCCAGCCAGAGTACAAAATATCAGCATGGGTCAAAACAAGGGTGTTTCTGGGTGCCCAGCAATGAAGTCCACCTGCCACTCAGCCCTTTTAAAAGCTTTCCAAAGCAGCCTACACTTTTCCCACACTGGAGCACCCAGGGATTTAGGGGTGGGGGTGTCTGGATACCCCAGAGGGCTGGGGCCATGGAGCCTCCCTCCCATGGTCTCGGCCACTGTGCCCACGCCGCCAGACCATTTCTCCCCAGCCCGCCCCCCTGAGAGCTCAGCCTGGGGGGAACCTACCCTCCCCAGGCCTCACAGTCACCCTTATTCTTCCCTGCCCGGGAGACACAGTTTTTCATTTTTCCTAAAAAAATTGTTTTTAATTATTTTTGTATTAAGGTACGATTTACATACAATGGAATCCATCTTCACTGTTTTTGAGAACCTGATGCGCCCTGGGGGCATGCGCTCCCTCCCCACCCCCAGAGCCACAAAGACACAATTGTGCATCCTATTTCCTGGGGCTTAGAGATTGCCCAAGGACCCCAGGATAAAAGCCATAGTCCACCCAGAGGAAACAGAAAGGGAACAGGGCAGGCTTTACTGGCCATTTAGCTTTATGTGCCTCAGTGGGGGACACAAGGAGCTCAGTAGTACCGGCAAGTGCACCCGCACCCCTGGAGCTCCTGAAGGGCAGGGAAGGTATCTGGTCCACCTGGGTATCCAGAGGGAATGTGGCACATGGCGAATAGGCCAAGGCTGTGGCCTGGGGCCACTAGAGGACTTTATAACCGCCAAGTAGTGGCCAGTGGCGAGAGCCCAACAGAAAATGGGGTGCCACCCAGACCTCCGGTTCCCTCCCCAGTGAGGAGGTCTGGGGATCACACCAGAAGCTGAATTCCAGCTCTACTTCTTGGCAGCCTGTGGCCTCGGGCAAGTGGCGTGCTCTCCCAAGCTCCCCAGCTTCCCTGTCCTCAGCGGAAAACTGGGAATCCACGGTGCTCCTGGGGGCGTTGCATGAGCAGCTGCGGATAAACTGCACGGCTCAGCTCCGTGTTTGGCAGATGACAGGCGCCTGGTAAACACTCACTGTCACCGTTAGGAGGTCTGAACTCCAGATCTGGGACATTGTTTTTTCTTCTTCCTTCTGGCAGCTTCTTGGCATCTACATAGATAGGCCTATGGAGCTGTTTTGGAGCCTGAAGGAAAAAATAGACCCTCCACCTTTCCCAGAATCCTCCACTTATTATTTCCTTTCCAGCCCCGGGAGCAGGCACGGATGGGGGAGGCAGGAAATAGCCACCTCCAGGCCAGCTCAAGGTGGTGAGGGGGAGCAGGCTTCGGTGAGTGACCTCAAGGGGCCGGTCTTCCTGTGGGGGGGGGGGTCCACTTCACACCTCGGGACACATGCTGGGCTCCACTCCGTTCCTGCTGAAAGGACAGCTCGCCAGCTCGGGTGTTTAATGTGAATTTTAATGTTCTAGGTAGTCAGCTTTCTTGGCTCAGAGAAGATGTTTGGGAAGACTTTTTTATGTTTTAAATCAATCAATGAGACTCACAGGCAAGGGGAGGTGGGCGTGCAGCTCTGAGGATGCCCTGCGTGGGCAAGCTTGTGCTCAGGCCTATTTTTGGTGGGGCTGGCTCAGTGCTGAAGCCCACAGGATGCATCTCCTGGTGCCAGGGGGGCTGGCGCAGCCACGGCGGCCTGGCGGGGTGGTCCTGGGGGTGTCTCCTGGACACACACTCCTAGGCAATACTCCATGGGCTATACAGTCTCTGGGGTCCCCACCTGGTCAGCATGAATGCCTGTGAGTAGCACGCACACACACCAAGGTGAACAAGCCACCTTCTCCTTGCTCTCAGGAAGCTCCAAGTTTCGAGGGGGTGGCAGGTGACAGAGCTGACAGCTCTAACATGGTGTGGGGTGTGCTATTATGGGAGGGAACGCAGGGGCCTCGGGAGTCTCAAGGACACGCCCGTTAACCCTCAAAGGCCGGATGGAGAGTAGGCAGGATGGGGAGCTGAGCCCCGAATGAGGAAGAGTGTGGGCTTCCTAAAGAGACAGGGCTACGAGAAAATGTTTGCAATCTTAACCTTGCTGTTGGTTACAGAAGTATACCCTTACGTAAACCCCGAATTACGCACAGTCAAGTGAAGAGTTCTCCAGGCAGAGGGAGTGGCTTGCACAAAGCCCCAGAAGTGAGAAAAATAGATGTGCAGGCTGTTCCTACCCTTCTGCGTTCCTAGAAATCGGAGAGGCAACTCAGTGCAGTGAAGGCACGGTGCTGGCAGAAAATGGACTTGGGGATCCTCTGATCCCCTACTCCTCCACTTAGTGACCTGTGGGGCTGCAAGCAAGTTGCTTTATCCCTCTGAGCCTCAGTTTCCTTATCTGTACAATGGCCATATTGCCACCTTCCACGGAGGGTTATTATGAAGATTCCACCAGAGTGCATGCCAAGTGTTCAGCACAGAGCCTGGTGCTCAAGGAATGATGTCCATCACCTCCATCCTGTGTTCATCCTGCTCATCATTTCCAGAGGGAGTCCTCAAGAAGGGACCAGGCTGACTTTTCAAATTAGGGACCATCTTGGTCTGCAAAGAGGCAGGGGGAACCCAGCAACACAGCCTGTTCCTTGGCTGAGTGGGCTTTAGGCTGAACATTCCCCAAGGATTCTTGCAGGAGCAGGATCCTGGGAGTGGACGTTCCCATGCCAAGCACCTCACATACGTGTATATACATCGTCTTACTGAATCCATATAACCACCTGAGGATCCAGATGGGGACGCTGGTTCTCAGAAGTAAAAGGACTTGTTTAAGGCCATGCAGCTAGGAAGAAGTGGGACCAAGCTTTAACTCTTGCTGTGGTTCAGAGTGATGGAGACATACAAATGGGTTTAAAAACATGGCCACTACTACTAAACACTTGCCTGAAGCCACCTACCTAGCAAGATCCTTTAAATCAGGCTCCCCCCACCAGCTGAGCCCTGACTCTGGCTGCACCATCATCCCATACTATTCTCATTTATTGTCCTCAAGTCTTCCCACCACAGGGCCTTTGCATTTACCATTCCGTCTGCCCCAAACTGCACTTTCCACTGATCTTCGCGTAGCTAGTTCTTTCTTATTGGAGCTTCTGTTCCATTTTCGCCTCCTCAGAGCAGCTCTCCCAGTCCTCCCTAAGGAAATGTTTCGCTGCCCTTCCCCTGACTCTCACACCACTGTGTGTCTCCCCTCAGGAACATCAGCCTCTTCGGGTCACCTCTAAATCCCCAAGTCCTCGGTCCATCAATACTTGCCGAATGGGTTAAAGTGCCCAGACTGTGCCAGCCCCTTTCAGAGGAAAAGGAGGAACTTTCCTCCTATTTAAAGCTCCAAGAACTGAAGGCGTTCATTCTCCCCTCTGGTCTGACCTCACAGCCCCTTTCCTGACGTGGCCCCGGCCCCATCTCCCTCCCCACTTCGGGGTATGAAACTGGAGTCCCAGGCAGCTAGAAGGGAAGCCCATCAGCCACTTGTAGGTAGGCTACAAGGGGAACCCTCAGCATCCGTCTTCCTCACGGGAGACCAGACCCAGGAAACGGGACGTGATTCCCAGCATGCTCCGAGGTCCCATCACCTGTCAAACTCACCACCAGACGGAATTTCCCCCCAACTGCCTGCGTGGGGGGGCTGCCACCCTGCTGGCAGAAATCCCAGCTACAGAGAGCCCTGACTTCCACCAGTGCAGACCCAAGGCAACAAGAGCTCAACTAACAGAACAAGGGGAAATCCAAGAAGGAAGGAGGGGAGCCCTACCTCCCCTCTCACGTGAGCCTTGGGGTTGAACTGGACTCACAAGTTTTATATTCACACATGGTTCAGAATGAAACTATAAAAAAAAAATCTATAGTGAAACCTCACTCCCTCTCCGTCCCTTCCACCCAGTCTGCAAGTATTCACTCTTCTTACTTCCTTGTGGATCCTTCCAAGGTCCTTGATGCAAACAAAGCAATTACAAATATATGCTCTTATTTTTTTTAAGTGTTCCATATTATATATACTACAGTTTTTTTTCCCCTCCAGTCACAGATAATTCTGTGATTGCACATGGGAAAACATAACACGTGTATGTGATGCATGAATGTATACACACATCCACCCACCCAGACCAGGTATTGAGGTGCTTTCTGTAATTTTCACCCAATTCTCCTAGACAGAACTGTTTAGAATAGGAGTCAGCAGCGGTCGCCTTTCAGCCTTGGCACAAGTGGTTGGGTCATTCCCCACCCCCACCCAGGTGATCAATTATGGACCTGGCTGGCTGCCCTGAACTCAAAGCAGGTGCCAGGAGCCAGCCAGGTCCTTCCTTGAAATAACATCTGCACTCCCATTTCTTAAGCATCTAGCAGGTACTAGGAGAACTTCCATTCTAGAGAGAAGGAAACCGAGCAATGAAGTGACTAGCCCAAGGTCACACAGCCAGGAGGTGGTGTTGGCAGGATTCACATCCGCCTGTCCAGTTTGCCCACTCACCTGGTCTCCCTCCGTCTTTGGTCCACACACCCCTTCACAGCCCGTAACAGAACCCGGCACCCCGAGGTCAGAGCCCAGGGGTCAAGCTCCCAGCCCAGGGTCAGAGCCCAGGGGTCAAGTTCCCAGCCCAGGGTCAGAGGCCAGGGTCAAGTTCCCAGCCCGGCTGGACTGGGGAGGACAAACGCTACCACCGTCACTTCCCTACGTCCAGGGCGGCCCCGCGGCGCGGCCACTCCGTGCGCCCAGCCTCTGGCCGGATGCGGGTCCAGGAGTCCAGGCGAGCTCGAGGAAGGTCGTCGGGGTCCGGCCAAGTGCTCCGCGGGCGCCACCCGCTACCCGGGGAGGGGGACCCGATGAACTCCCTTTACAGATAGGAGGATGAAGAGAGGCGCAGGGGGACGGGCTCGCCCGCCCGAGGTCACACGGCCGGGGAATGCCCGAGCCCCGCTGCCACCCAGGTCCCGCCGACTTCAAAACTTTCCGGCCCCTGCGCCTCGCGAACCTGAACGACTTTCAGGTGCGGAGCGCGCACACCGGCTGGGCGGCCCAGCCTCTCGCCCTCCGAGCCGGGACGCCAGCCCTGCCCTGGGGGAGCCGGGCCCTGCTCCCTCCCGGGTCCGCAGTCCCCAGGCCCGGGGGTTCCCTGCCAACTCCGCGGGCGCCGAGGCTGAGCGGCCGCGGCACTTACTCAGCATCGCCGCGGAGCTCCTCGCCGCAGCCGGCGAAGTGGCCGGCGGGAACCCATTTGCAGGGAGGGGAGACTGAGGCGCAGAGAGGGCCAGCTACTAGCCCAAGGTCACACAGCGCGGCGGCGCGGAGCCCGGCGAGCGGCCGTGGGCTGGGACCCCCGAGCCAGCGGGCCGGCGGTCCCCGCCCGTGTCCCCGCGGGATACTCACAGCCGGTCTTGCCCACGAGCTCCCGCACCTCCTCGGACGCGGAGTGGGCAGCGCCCATGGTGCCTGCGGCGGGGGCCCCGGGGCGCGCGTCCCTCGCAGGCCCCGGGCTGGCGTCGGCTGCGCAGCGGCCGGTCCGGCCTCGGGTCCAGCGCGGGTCGGGACGCCGGGGACAGGTCTGAGCCGCGGGTTCCGCGTGGGGCGCGAGCGCGGCCTCTTATAGCGGCAGAGGGCGGCGCGCCGCGGTCCTAGCGCGCGCCGGCTTCGCTCACTGCGGGGATGGGGGAGCGCTCGGCCCCGGGCCAGAAACGACGGGGAGGCGTGGAAGGGAGGGAGGGACCTAGATGCCCACCACCAAGGTTTCCCTCCCCCGTCCCCCCGTGCAGCGGCCGTGCTCGTCGCACCTCCCCGCCTCCGCACCCCTGCCCGCTTTGGAAAGAGGCAGGTGTGAACAGAGTTGGGGTGTAGGTGGGGGGGGATCGGACCCCGGGAAGGTTCCATATCCACCCCCACCCCGGTTCCATCACACATCCTACCAGATCTCAGAAGGGAAACTCACCTGGGACAGTGAAGAAATATAGCCAGCATTAATTAGCTCTCTGGTGAACAGCAATAAAGGTAATATAATAATAGTAATCCACCTTAAATGCGCACAAGGTGCTTCGCTTGGCTCATTCCAGGAAAGCCCCTCGGCCCCTCCCAGCACCTTGATGAAGTGGACACACCACATGCCAGAGCGGCCCATCCTAGTGGCACAGCCCAGGAGCTTGGGGTGCGGGAGTTTTCCAAACTTGAGGAGCAGGCAGCTTCCTGGTCCCGCCCCTCCATCCCCATTCTGGCTCAGGCAGGGCCCAGGAGGCTGCATTTCAAACCGCCCAGAGAATGTAATGCGGGTGGTTCCCCAAGCCTCCTGGGAGAAGTTTTGCCTTAAGGAATTGGATTCTGTGGTCAGACTGGATGACCCTGGCCCGTCCTGCCACCTGTTTGACCATGATTCTTTCTACTTAAAATGAGGACTATAATAGTTAATGAGCTGTCCGTCAGAAGGCGCTGCCATGGGACACCGCACCAAGCAGTTGCTTTGGAATCCTGTCCATTTTACAAGGGAGGAACTGATTCTCAGAAAGGTCACAAAGCCAGGGCAGAAATTCAAAGTCAACATCTTCTGGTTCTCAAAGCCAGACCATTGCGCTCCACAGTGCCTCATGATGCGGCCATCCATGTCTGGCCTGTATTCAGTGTATGTCCTGGGTGCCAGGCTCTGTGACAGGACTGGGGGTGGGGTGGGCATGGATCCTTTGGTGTTCACAAAGACCTGGGTGGACCCACCTACATCAGTTTCACAGGGCACTGGGGACAGGGTGCTGAGAACCAATTGCCATACCTATAGACTACAGAACCTCCAGGGGGAGGGGGTCCCGAACCCAGCCAGAGCTGCAGAATGAGCCCCCCCTCCTGGTGGAAAGTCCAGCTGCCCATTACACTCTGTTGGCATTGAAAGAGTGGGAGCGCACCCAGGGAATCTGCATTTCTTTTTTTTTTTTAAGATTTTATTTATTTGTCAGAGAGAGAGAGAGCACAAGCAGGGGAAGTGGGGGGAGAGGGAGATGCAGGCTCCCTGCTGAGCAAGGAGCCCAATGTGGGGCTTGGGGCTCAATCCCAGAGTCCTGGGAATCATGACCTGAGCAGAAGGCGGATGCTTAACTGACTAAGCCACCCAGGCGGCCCTGGAATCTGCATTTCAAAAGCCCCCTCGGGCAGGGCTGAGGTAGCCAAGCTGGGGAAGTGCGGACTGTTGGGCATCAGCTGGTCTGAGTTAACTGGACTCAGAGCTTGCATTTCAAGGCAGAAGGAATTGAGACACCCAGATTGACCTCAGGGTCAGGAAAGGGGTTCTGGCCCCTTGGGAATGACCCACCACTGCTGGACACAATTTTATTCTGATGTAAAACACCAGTTCCTGGAATTTTATTATATTAAATTATCTAAGGATTAAATGATGGGGCTGGCTGCCGAAGAGGTTGAAAATAGCATGCTCAGGATGGCACCTCCTCCCCCTTAGCCTGGCTGCTCCCAGAGCTGGAGACAGTGCAGGTGGGTAGGGAAGAAAGCCCTGGGGCTGTGCTCTGGGGCCGTTGCGGGGGGGGGGGGGGGGACATGGCTCTGCTCTGCCCCTCGGTGATCACGAAGAGGCCCCCAGTGGGTGGGGTGAAGGGAGCCTGTTTTCACTCTGTGACCTGTCTACACTGGCACCTTCAGCTCAAGCCCCACTGAGCACTGACAGCTCCTAGAGGAGTCCTGGCCCCTGCCCCTTCTCCTGGAACTGCCTTCCCCTCCCTCTCCCTATGGCTGGGTCTTCCTCTTCAGATCACTTCCTCTGAGAGGCCTCCACAGGGCCTCCCTCCACCCTCCTGGGTCTGCTGCCAAAC
Organism: Eumetopias jubatus; assembly: GCF_037043125.1. Taxonomy (NCBI): domain Eukaryota; kingdom Metazoa; phylum Chordata; class Mammalia; order Carnivora; family Otariidae; genus Eumetopias; species Eumetopias jubatus. Next base: position 80,279,301 of record NW_028274822.1, on the reverse strand, counting down.
AAGCCACCTTCACCAGCCTGTAGGGAGCTGGAAGAGGGGAAGGCTGAGGTGTGGTGATCAAGGGGAATTGATTCCTGATGGCAAGCCTTGGAGAAATAATCAGGAGCTCCTGGTAGCACCGGGAAGGTGGAGAGGCCAAGGCACAATCGGGGGATTCGCGCCTTCATTCATTCATTGCACATTTACTAAGGCCCTGCTGTGTTCAGGCACCTGGCTGGGTCCTAGGGCCACAACCAGGAATGATCAGGAGCCACACTTTGGCTCCTAAGAAGCTCCTGGAGGAATGGGCAGACAGACACACAGGAGATGAGAATGTAGAGGGGTCAAACAAGGGCTAACTTGGGCCCAGAAAGATCTGGAATGTTCGAGCCAGAATGGTGCCTGAAAAGACTCTGTTATTCCTTAAACCGAGCTCCAGGGAGTCCATGACTACCCCCCAATCGCAGACCCAAATGGACAAGCCAGAGGTACACGCTGGGCGGACAGCTGGATCCATGAGGTTTGGGGGCCCTGGACTCTTGCCCCCCTGCTCTGGCCGTGATGCACATACACAGCAGGGGCTCCCCCCACGTCCCCTGCACAAAGCCTGCTGCTTCCTGTTCCAGGACGTCACAGCTTTAATTCAATCCTAGCAATGGCTCTGTCGGCGTCAGAGCAGGAAAGAGGTCTGGAGCTTTGCGTGGGGTCTGGCTGGGCTGATTGTATCTGCTGTCTGGAGTCCTGTCAGAGGGGCACCCTGTGTGGGGATCTTTAGGTTCCCCCCACACAGCGTGACCTTCTGAGGGCTGGAAAACACTTCAGTCACCAGGCAACTGCCTCTCTTCTCCCAGAGGAGCTGATTAAAACCGGTGGCAGAGATTAGAATGGCTGGTACCTGGGAGTCCGCAAAGGGCAGCGGCACCCAGAGCCTTCGAGGATGGTCTTCCCGTGGCTCTCCTGCATTCCTTTTAGGGAAGGCTCCCAAACCATATGTGGGCAAGTGCCGTCATCTCCCTGGGCCTCAGTTTACCCATCAGTAAAACAGCAATAATATTGGTGCCTTCCTTGGGGTAGCTGTGAGGATTAAATGTGGATATTTGTAAAGTGCTTAAAACAGTGCCTAACAGAGGAAATACCAGCTAGTCCAGCGGTGTGTAGGTAAAGCAGGGGGAAGCCTTACTTTGGAGCATTTGCCTGTTTCCAGGGTGTAAATATTCCCCCCATGTCAATTTCAAGCTACCAATAATTTGACAAGGGGCTTGCAAAGTTCCTGAATGTCTTGACAATGCGATCTTGCAAGCCAGTTGGAGCCAAATGTCACACCATTACACAGTAGACTGTTATTATTCATATGTTCATTCACTCACTATTTTTTTTAAAGTTTATTTATTTAGTGATCTCCACGCCCAACGTGGGACTTGAACCCATGACCCTCAGATCGAGAGTCACACGCTTTTCTGACTGAGCCAGCCAGGCGCCCCCATTCGCTCACCATTGAGTGCCAGGAATTTAAATACTACAGGAAAGGAGCCAGTCCCTGACCTCGGGGAGCCAGTCCCTGACCTCGGGGGATCCCAGAGTCAGGAAGGAAAGAGATATAAACAGACCATCATGGCACACTAATAGGATACTGGCTGCTGTGGGAGTCTGGAGGAGAGGTACCTAACACATGCCCATTTTATTGATGGGAACACCAAGGTATTCACAGAATGTGTGGTAAACCAGAATCAGAGTACAGATATGAAGTTGGATAAATGGCAGTTCCTATAATACATGTCTCGATTCCCTATCCCTCTAATCACTTAGGGTTACTCCCAAGGCTCAGCAATGTTCTGGGAGCAACAAGACTCTTCCCTTAATCTTCAGGCTCCTGCTTCTAAGGAAATGTACAGGGAATGCAAATGCCCCCTTGCTTAGCCTCTGACTTAGGGAAGACTACACCTAAACCGTCTCAAACAAGTAAGGATTAGTGATGCTCCCATAAAATCTGTCCAGGGTTGGAAACCCTGCAGGTGCCTCACGCCCACATCTCTGTCTGGGCTCTGACATGGGCAGTTTTTCTCTTAAGCTCATTAAGGCTCCTTATGTTGGTCTCGTGAATGGAATCAGAGAAGAATCATCTCCCATCTGCCTCTTGAATTCAAGCTTCCTTTTGGTTATCTTGTAAACAATTCTTTCTTGCCTGAGGCACCCTGATCTTTTAGGTGAACCATGGGTGACAACGTTCTAGCATAGACTCAACTCTGCTTTGGATCTCCTGCAAGGGCTCAGCCATTCCTGGTTGTGTAACCCAGGGGTTGCTTGCTTTGCCCTCTGAACCTCGATGCTCCCCAGCCCCATCTTGCTAGAGAGGATTCAGCAAGGGCGAAAGGGCCGGCCCCCCAACTGTCCACTCCCTTTCTCAGGGGACGATATCCAGGACTTTACAGCCAGCCTGACTCTCCTCTCTCCGTCGCTCTCCTCCCCCACAATCCCTCGTGAGACAAATCGACGGAACTTGCACTCGAATTTCCACCTTATACCCCCTTATTTAATCATTTTCTGGGTGACCAAGCTCCCCGGATCCCTCAGCTCCCAGTGAAGCGCCCCGGCCGCTCCTGGGCTGCACTCAGGCTGCTGCCCCAGCCTCTCCATCCTAAAGGGTGGGGGAGCCGGCCCCCCAGACCGTGGAGGGTCGCAGCTCTAGGGCGAGTGGGAGGGCTGGCCGCCTAAAAATGGAGACGGGGGCTCTCTGGGGAGGGCGGCTTGAGCATGTTTTTCTCTTGTTTATATAATTATAAATAGTGACCGATTACTGGAATTTGCAGGGGGCAGATGGAAGCTTGTCCCTTCATGGGCTTCAAACTCGACGCTGTTGTCCGAGAAACAAGCTCACCAGACAAACAGAAAGATGTGGCAGGGGCCCCAGATCTATTTTAACTTCACCACAGCTGCACACGGAGCAGCGGGGCAGGCTTTGCAGAAGGCTGGGGGCTGGGGGAGGATGGAGATGCCCCCCGGACTGTAGCTGGTGGCCCCCATGTGATCACGTGGGTCTTTGTATGTGAAAGAGGAAGACGGGGCGGGGGGTCAGAGTCAAGAGTGATGTGATGTGGGAAAGACTCCACTGGGCATTACTAGCTTGGAATTCGAGAAAGGGTCCCTGAGCCGAGGCGTGCAGATAACTGGGAAAACTGGAAAATGCAAGGACATAGATACTTCCCGAGAGCCTCCAGAAAGGAACATGGCAGGGCTGACACCGTGAGTTTAGCCCAGGGAGACCCATTTCAGACTTCTGACCTCCAGAACTGTACGATGATACATTTGTGTTGTTTCCAGCCATCAAGTTTGGGGTCATTTGTTACAGGAGCCGTAGGAAATTAACGGACAGTGGGTTTGCACCAGCAAGACCCCTGCGCAACGGAAACCGGCGTTGACCAAACTGTCTTCCCGGAGGGATGGTTCTTTAAATTCTGTGTGCAGGCAAATCACCAGGTGTTCTTATTTAAACTCAGATTCAGACTCAAGAGGCCCAGGAATGCATTTGAAATGGGAATGCCAGGTGATTCCGAGGTAGATGTTTTATTTTTGGTAATGGCTACGTGGAGATATAATTCACATAGCAGGGGGTGCCTGGGTGGCTCAGTTGGTTGGGCGGCTGCCTTTGGCTCGGGTCATGATCCTGGAGTCCCGGGATCGGGTCCCGCTCAGCGGGGAGTCTGCTTCTCCCTCTGACCCTCTTCCCTCTCGTGCTATCTCTCATTCTCTCTCTCTCAAATAAATAAATAAAATCTTTAAAAAAAATAATTCACATAGCAGGCAACTCCCCATCTTGAGTACACAACTCAGTGGTTTTCCCTGTCTTCACAAAGTTGGGCAACCATCGCTATAATCCATTTTAGAACATTTGCATCATCCCCAAAAGAAACCCCACACCCTTTACCTATCACCCCACAATCACCCACCTTCTGGCCCCTGACAACCACTAATCACTTTCCTGTCTCTATGGATTTGCCTATTCTGGACATTTCATATAAGTGGAGTCTCTAATATGGTGTCTGGCTTCTTTCACTTAGCATGATGATTTCGAGGTTCACCTATGTTGAGGCGTGGATCAGTCCTGCATTCCTTTTAATTGCCAGACGATGTAACATTGTATGGGTAGGCCACATTTTACTTATTCATTCACCCACTGAGGGACATTTGAGTAACTGTGCAGCTTTCCTTTAAAGTGTCTCATTTAGCTACCACGGCCAAATGATGGGGGATTTGGCCATCTGGCATTCCCACTTTGTAGATGTGGAAACCGAGGCTCCATGGGGCTCAAATCACATGCTCAAGTTCAAGTGGTTCATAAGTGATGGAGCTCTGGTGGGTCCGATCCCCTGGCCTGTGAACCAGGGATACCCCTTGCAGGTGTCGCCACTGAAAGTTACAGAGCTGGCACAAAGGAAAAAAATGGAACATCTATTTCTTCCATCGGCTGAATCAGTCTGCCATAATTTCCCTCTGCTGCTGGGTAATGACCCCGGGATACCCTTTACCGAGTGCTAAGCACTTTCTGTATATTATTACCTTACTGAATCCTCGGACAACACTGTGGGATGTGCATTCTTCATTCCTCTCCTTTCCCATTAGAAGCACAAGGAACTACAGGCTCGGAGAGTCCAAGCTATTTGCTGCCACACGGCTGGTTCTTACACAGTTGTGTGCCTCAGGATTCCTTGTGGAAAGGGCCTGGCCTGGGAATCTGCATTTTAACAAGGGCTCCAGTTGTTTCTGAGGCAGGTCGTCTGAGGACCACCCACGAAGAAGTCCTGTACCACCAGACCGTGAGGAAAACTAGCTTCTGGCACATTCTCTGCTTTTGCTAACTGTCCCCTTGGCTGCCTGGCCTTCAGGCAGGTCCCCACCTCCGGTGTGCTGGGAGGTGACAGGGCAGGGACTGGATGCAGAGCCGGCCACCTGGGGGACCACGAGCTGGCCAGCAGGGCAGGACCACTGGCCAGGACCCTGCCACCTGCTTCCCCAGCCAGGGGGTGGGGGTGGGAAGAAGACACAGCCGTCTCCTCCCCCCTTCCCACCCTCCCTTCCCTCTGGGACAGCTGCATGTTCAAGCAAGACCCCAGCTGAGTGCCTGGAAGGCAGGATGATAAATACACGTTGGGGTTCCGAGTTGGCGCCGTCAATAATTTGGGGCTTACTCGGGAGAGGACGCGGCACGCACCTCCCTTTTGGGCAGCAGGCAGCGGAGGGCACAGGCAGGCCGGGAGGCGTGGGTAGGAGGTGGGCCCAGAGCCTCACGGCTGCCACGCTGACTCAGCAGAGCTCAGGGCCTGCTCCTGTTGACTGGGCGCCCTTCCCAGATGTCCACTCTGGGCTGTCTCTTAAACCTCTCCCAGGGCCGGCTGCGGAGAGCAGAGATGGGAACCAGATCCAGCTCTCCCGCTTCATGAACAAAAAGGATAAGAGTGTGAAGGGAAGGCGGGAGGCCCTTTATGCCGGGGTGGGGTGGGGGGGCTTCCCCCTGTGCCAGAGACTCCAGGCCGAGGGTGGGTGGGGAGACAGGTGCTCTGGGGGCTTCCCAGTCCCTGACTGTGTGTGGAGGCAGGTGCAAATCCTGGGCAGGGTTCAGAGTTTTGACCTGGCAGAGGGGGCTGCTGGGAGAAACCCTGAAAGCGAGGCCCCTTGCCCTCCCTACGTCACCTTGGAAGGGAGCCAAGTTGGAAGGCTCAAGGCAGAACTGAAGAACTCCCTGCAACTGGCTAGCTCCACTCTCTCATTTTCACCAGGGAGGAACTCAGCGAGGTCAAGGTCACGCCGCAAGGATGACCCTGGCTGGGCCTAGAAGAGGCCCTGAGACTCAGAACAGGGTGGGGGGAGGGCTGGTCTTGGGCCATTTCTGTCAGGGTCTCCTGTATTCTTGAATAGAGATGCAGGCTCCTGGGACCTACTGGCTGATTTTTATATACTCACAAATTTGGGAGCCTCTGCTTCAGGGGTTGGGGGTGGGGTTGGAGATGTGGGTTCAAATCCTGTCTTTGGCCTTAGGTGACGACGTGCCCCTGGAATCCTTGGTCCCTATCTGCAAAATGGGTCCATGAGACTTCATGCAAAACATTCACACCGTGCTGGTACATGGAGAATGCTCAGCGATGGGCAGGTCACTGGGCTAGCTCAGGGCCAATTAGATGCTGGTCCTGGCTGCGTCTTGGTGGAGACTAGGTGGAGGGCAGTCTCCCTGTGCCAGCTGACATGTGTGCATCGGGGAGAATCTACAGAGGGAAGCTGCGCTCAGCTGGTGGTAAGGAGGACACTTTGGTGCCCATCCCCTGGGGCAGGTCTAAGTCCCATGGAGGGAGGTAGGGAGGATTGGTAGGGCCACAGAGGCCATACCTCCTGGATTTTGTGAAATCTGGGCCCCAAGCCCAGACACCAAATGTCACAGGGTGAAGAGAGGGCCCGTGGGTTTCTGGGGAGAGGGAGGCGGGTGCAGACAGGAATGAACTCAGCCCTGCGGGGCCCCTGTGGGCTTGCAGGTCCACAGCAACAGGCATGTGCATGTTGGGAAGGGTCCCAGGAGCAGGGGCATCCAGAAGGAGGCATCCCTCCCAGGGGACCTCAGTCAGGCCAGGGCAGAATTTGAGAGCACAAAGAAGACAGCCCTGGGACTGCCCTGAAACATGCAGGGGGACTTGGTGGGCTCAGATCCTATGGAGTGCACTTGGAGGTAGAGGAACCAGGACCCGCCCCCCCGAAGAGATGAATAGTGAGGCCTGGGGGTTGGATTACAGCAAAGGCTCCCTTCCCTCTCTGTCCACAAAGCATGGCAGAATGGGGCATGCTTTCATGCCACTCACGCTGAGCATTTATCTCCTATTCAGGAAGGTACAGCCAAAGGACCTATTACTTTGGATTGGTTTCTTGACATTCAGAAGTCAAGAACAGAATTTTCTGGAGACGCTTATCTATATATAAGCAGCAACATGGGACTAAAAATCTCTTTGGGGAGGACTTGGGAAGGGCAGGGCGGCCCTGTCTTTTGGGGGCAGGGGTGGGGTCCAGAGTCCAGGTGCAGAATGAACCAGAGCAACGTTATCAAATTTGGCTGCACATTTGAATGACCTGGGGGAGCATTTAAAGATTCTAATGCCCAGACCCCAATTAAATCAGGCTGGGTGGGGGTGGGCAGTATTTTAACCCCGCAGATGATTCCAATATACAGGTGGGTTTGAGAACCGATGTCTGGGACCCTAGCTGCAAGTTACTCATCTGGGGAGCTCTGAAAGCAAACATGGGCAGGCTCCATCCCAGGTGATCGGAACCAGAAACTCTGGGGGTGGGAGCCTTGGTGTTGATGTTTTTGGTAAGGTGCCACCAGGGTGGAGAATCACAAATCACGTCAACGCACTGGTGGGATTCCTCTGCCACTGGGTACACCGGTGCATGGGTGCGCATGTGCTAGTATTTTCTTGGCGAGTTCTGGTAGTATGACTTTGGACCAGCCGCTTGGCAGCTGTGCTGAGATGTGGCTCATTAACCCCGTATCCCAGAGACTTGAGTGGCACATCAGCTGTGAGGGCTGTGTGACCAGCGCACCCAGGACGGCTCACAGGTGGCCTCCCACCTTTCCACTGGGGGAGCATGTGGGGTTTGTACTGTAGGGACAGTCCTGGTAAAGGGAGCGCTCGGAATCTGGGGAGAAGGTCAGTGTGACCTTGGGCAAGTAGCTTCTCTTCTCTGGCTTTATTTAGTGTTTCCTCTGTTAAAAAAAAAAAAGAAGAAGAAGAAGAAGGAGAAGGGAGGAGAAGAAGGAGGAGGAGGAGGAAAGGAAAGAAAAAAGAAAATCTCCCTTTGTCCTTCCTTGAAGACAAAGTGTGTGGGTGAACACTGTGGGCTCTCTGAAAGTCAGATGTGATGAGTTTTAAAAAGATGACTTGTCAGACTCCTACTGGTTGTCAGAAAGCAGAACCACAGTGGCGAAGGGGAAACTGAGGCTTGGGGGCTAAGTTGCATGGAGCCAGGGTGCAAGATCAGAGTCACACGCAGCCACAGTCACCCTTGAAAATCCCCTAAGAACCATAAAGTATGGTAGGAACAGCTTCCCACACACAATCCTGTGCAGTAAGTATGTATCAGCCCAAACTGGGAACACCAGGAGGGCCCTTCCTGAGAACTTGCAAATGGCCAGGCATAATTTGAAAGTGTCTAAAGTCTTGTTTAAACTGTTCCCTTCTCCTTCCTTGCCCCCAACTCCCCCAAGCCCTCCAATACGTCCAGTAAAATCTCACAGCTGCTGGAGGGGGAACCACAATTTCAACTTGGGTCGGCTTAATCTTTGTACTCTATCCCCAGAATTTATTTTGACTTCAGAAAAAGTCATTGGTCACCCTGCTGGGGCTCAGAGTAAGTTGCAAGCTCAGGTGTGCACTGAGAAGATGGGTCTGGTGCAGTGCGCAGGGGTGGGGGCCTGGGGGTCCGCTCATGTTAGAAGCCCCCTGGGAAGACGGAGAGGCAGGAGTGAGCAGGAGAGAGGAGCCTGGGGTCCAAATCCCAGCACCTGCTGGGGACCTGCCCTGTGCCCTCCCTTGCTGCCCCCTGCTCTTTGCCCCCATCCTGCTGGTCGGGTCAGAGGGCCAGCTTCCCACAAACAGCAGGATGGTGAGGGAGGGGCGAGAGGGACACATTACAAACCCCCAGGCCAATGGAAACCCTGCTTACCTCCGGAGTCACCAGGCCCCTTTCCAACCCCTTCGTCCAGCCCCCTCTGGAGAAGCGGGTGAGCCTGCACGCGGCAGTTGTTGCTAAGCTGGAGAAAACCACAGCCCCCACCCCCAAGCTGCTGCTGTGCTCTGATGTCACCAGAAAGCTTCTCCTGTCAGCTATTCTTAGTCTGGAGAACACACCTCCGCCCGTTAGAAGTCTCTAGACTTCAGCTGCCTTCTTATAAATAACTTAGAAACTTGTAGTGTGCCGGGCCACCACCGGTTAAGTACTTACCACCCCCACGCGGCGAACCTTGTAAATACCGTGCGCGTATTGGGAAGGCTAGCTCCCACGTCTGTGCAGCCCTGGAGCTACCCCGTCAGTACTAAGGGCTAACCGAGGGGAGGCGCTGTGTGTGTCCGGCTGGGCGCTAGGGAAGCGCTGAACCAGTCGGAGGCAGTTCTGGTCAGCCCGATGACCTGGGTTCCAATCCTGCCTCTGCTGCTCACACGGGTCATGTGACCTGGGAAAGTCACTTCGCTTCCCTTTGCCTCCGAGTCTACATCTGTGAAACCAGGAGGCAGGGCTGGTGTGCAGGTGACAAGAACCGGAACACACAGAGCGCTAAGAGCGGCACAGGGGAAGCCCTTGGAGGGTCTGTGTTGCTCCTGGAAGGAGGGACTGTCCCTCCCCTTCCCACACAGGAAACGGAGACCCCTGCCTGCAGGTTCCATGACTTGCCCACACTTGCTCGGTTAGTAACAGAAGTCGGATTTGAACCTGGGTCTGAGGCACACAGTCGGTTATGAAGTGTTGCTGCCCCCTAGGGCAGGAGGGGGAATCAGACACAACCAAGTCTAGTGGCGGGGGAGGGGGGGAGGGGGGTGAATTTCCCCATCTGTTTCTTTCCCCTTGAGACCTTGGGCAACTCAGTACCCCCTCACTGAGCCTCAGCTTCTCCATCTATAGAATGGGTTTATGATAGTAACATCCAGTCTGCTCAGGATCATGAGGACTTTGTGGGGGGGGGCACCCTCTTTAGCTTCCGGGATAGGGCAGGCCCCCTGCAAGACCAACTGACCTCCAAGATGGTCTAAGCCTGGCACGTTCCCGTATCCCTCCGCATCTTCCTAGAGACCTTTCAGGACTTCAGCTTCGGTACAGATCCTGGGCGACGTGCGTTGGTCGTTTGTGTGCGTCAGTATCTCCCTCGGTGGACGCGGAGGTCCTGCTGATGCCCTCGCCCGGGAGCAGGTGCCCAGGAGAATCAGAATGAGGCTGCTCCCCCTCACCACCCACTCCCCCAGGGCATTACGTCCTAGCTCACTTCGCGTGGTGAAACACCATCTGGTGACTTGCTCTAGGCGTTTTCCACATTTATGAGGGGACACCGCACTTGGAATGCACAGCAAGGCCAGTGCCCCTTGCTGGCTGCCGGAGGGAGTCAGGCATAGGGCACGGTGACAGGACCCCCAGAGTGCAGCCCCTTCTCCAGCCCCCTCCAGTCTGGCCCGCTCAGTGAGCAAGGGGCTGCTCACCCTCTTCCTAGCCTTGCCAGTCCTTTGCTAGTAGCTACCCCTCCACCAGGCTGATGGAATGGAAGAGGGGGGCTCCAATGTGATGCACTTGGTGGGGACAAAGCCTTGTTCACAAGGTCGGCGCGGGGAAACAGTGCCCAACTGGTATTTTACTTATCAGACTAGAATGCATTCCCCTCACCTCGGGAGCTTTCCTTCTCCTGGTGGCTCATTCTCCAAAGACCAGTTGTCAATTCTTTCTGGAAAATCCTCCTCTGCTGCCCTTGACTCACGCCACCCTCTTTCTTCTCTGGAAATCTACAGGAATAAGCGTCGGGAGGAGCCCAGGGTGCAGAATCCGCAGGGTGCCTTGAAAGTTCCCACCTGGCAGGTGGGAAGAATTCAGTACAGGAGGAAGCGGTACAGAGCACACAGTTCAGCAGCTCTGAGGAAAAGTGCTGGAGATTCGAATGGGGGTGAGTTAGGGTATCTGCCATTGGACCCAGAGAACCCAGGCTTTGAGGCCACCACCCCATGTGGAGAGCGAAGGGGACCTGGAATCTTCCGTTAGCAGAGTGACTACAATTAGGATTCAGCTTCAGTCCCTGGAAAAAATCAATTCCTTCTTCCTGGTCAAAGAGCACTTTGCAGACTCCTTCACTTGCTGGGGAGCACCAACTTGCTGGGGATGGCATTGCATTTTTCTTGGTGGGGTTTTACTCCCCAGAAGGGTTACTGTTTGGTACAGAGAGGATGAAGTAAAGCAAAGCCCTAGTTTGTTTGTGTTTGCTTTCCTCCTATATTATATTGGAACGTAATCTATGTATATTTTAAATAGGCTCCATGCCCAACATGGGGCTTGAACTCACGACCCTGAGCTGAAGAGTCGCACGCTCTACCGACTGAGCCAGCCAGGCTCCCCTATGTATATTTTGTATTTTAAGTGCTTGAAACATTTAAGGGAATTTGGCATCCTCAAACAGAAAGGCTTTGTGATTCCCATTTTTAAATGTACTGAGTAATCCATTATGGCCAGAACTTTTTTTCCTAAATGTGGTAAAATACACATTAACATAAAATTGACCATCTTAACCATTTTTTAAGTGCATGGTTCAGTGGTGCTAAGTACATTCACATAATTGTACTGGGTAGATTTTCATTTTGAAAGTCGTAAGAGACTTTTACTAAGTTTGCAAGCAGTATGCTATTTAAGAGGACCGAGATTTGCCATATTTTAGAGATCAACTTAGTGGATGCATAAGAATTCATGAAGTACTTGGAAGGTTCTGAAAAGTGCTTAAGAAGAAATGAAATATATCAATTCATTACTGCTTTTAAAGTATTTAGGGGAAATCAATTAAATGTTTGTTGTTTTTTGAAAAAAAAAAACAAAAAACACCTTAAGGGGCACCTGGGTGGCTCAGATGGTTAATCAGCTGCCTTTGGCTCAGGTCATGATCCTAGGGTCCTGGGATCAAGCCCCGCATTGTGCTCCTGGCTCAGGGGGGAGCCTGCTTCTCCCTCTCCCTCTGCCTCTCCCCCTGCTCATGCTCTCTCTCTCTCTGTATCTCTGTGTCTCAAATCAATAAATAAAATCCTAAAAAAAAAAGTTTAAAAAACACCTTAAAAGTGATTGTAAAATAGTCAATTTTATAAGCAAAATAGTGAGAGTCATAAATTCAACACAAAGTTTTAGGGAAGAACTGTGTTTTCAATTTGTAGTTGTAATAAATAGAATATTAATTGGAAAAAAAAAAACAACAAAGAGGTCCCTGAATAACCTTTCACAAAAGGCTTTCAAGACACCCTGTTGACAGAGCTTTGCAGCCCTCAAACCGTTTGTGCGTAAAATATCTCATTGCTTAGAGGTTCCCAAACTTGAGTGTGCATCAGAACCCCTTGGGAGGCTTGTTCAGATACAGATCTTGGGCTCCAGCCTCAGAGTTCCTGATTCAGTGGGTCCGGCACCCAAAACCCTGCATTTCTAACCCAGGTGATGCTGATGCGGCTGGTCTGGGAACTAGACTTTGAGACCCAGCGCGTTAGATCCTCACAATACACCCCGAGAGGCCACATACTGTCGTCACCTGCTTGCCTTGCTCTTCCCTTGTTACCACAGTTCTTCGGGCCTTGATTCCCCCGGCTCCAGGATGAGAACGGAACAGTGCTGCCCCTACAGGGTAAGGTCAGAGAGGGTCACGGTGGGCTTGCAGAGTCTGGTAGAGAGGATTGCATGATACTGTTCCAACATGACCCCAAATCCTGGGTGCCTTTTATGTCCTCTGTGCACCTAGCATAGTGCTGTGCACATAGTAGGTACTGAAGAAATACTGATGTCAACGATGCTTACCGTCCCTTCCCCATTTACTAGGAACAATCAAGGGCTGGCTTATGGGGGCGATACTTACATACTCCCCCAAGTGGCGGTGCAGAAACTACCTGGTCTCAGGGGCTGCTTTCTCTGTGAAGGGGAGGGAAATGGAGGCGCCTAGTGACAGAAGACAGCCAGGCTGCCCTGTCTGGGCCGTTTCCCCGCTTGTGGCTTGTAGAGACGTGGCATGCTGAGTGAACAGAGAGGCAGTGCAGGGTGGGTGGCCTGGTGGAGAGCGCCAGCCCCCATCCCGTCCGCAGGATGGGGCTAATCAGCCCTGCTGCACAGGGGGGCTGTGAGGAGCCCGGTGCCTGCTGCAGGGGACACCAGGCGCGAAGTAACGACCAGCTCGTCGTCGGAGGGCAGAGTCCTTCGGAAGGTGGCCTGGTGACTTTTGCAATGTGGGCTGTCAGATTAGGGACTCCTGTTCTGGGGGTGTGGCTGTCAGCCCGGTGAGGAGGGGGACATGGTGGGTTCCCGGGCCTGCTTGTGAGTTCACTCAAAGGAGAGCACTGGAGTTTTCCTCCCTGACTGTTCTTGTGTGAGAATGTTCTATCACCTCCCCCATGGCTCCTGCCATACTTGGTTCAGCCAGTTCTTGGATCTAAACTCAGAGGGATTACGTGAGTCGGACTTCTCTGAGACTGATGGGAGGAGACAGATGGCTCTCCCCAGCTGGGGCTCGTCCGGGCCCTGGTTCCCTGGTATCTAGGTTTTTGCCACACAAATTCTCCTCGGGGATTCTGCACATTAGGTTGGAGAGTGAACAGGGAAAGATTCAAGATTGGGTAGCCAGAGTAGGAAGAAATGTATTAAGCTGCCTTCTCTTTGTAGGAGTGAGCATTTATTGATACAGTAAAAATAGGGCATTATTTGTGAAGTCTGCAAGTGAAGAACACTTGCTTGGTATAAACATCACAGACAGGTATGACCTCTCTTACCAAGAAGCTGGAGATGAGCATTTCCAGGGTTGGTACAGAAGCCCAGAGAAGTTGGGGCTCGGGCTGGCATTTCTGTGAATTCTTTGGGCCCTCCCCTCATGGCTGCAATGTGGCTGCCACAGCACGGGACACCACATCCTCTCAAAATGGTATTCAAATCAAGAATGGAGGAGGCAGAAAGGAAAGCTTCACTTCTTTCATGAGGGAGCAGCATCTTACCAAACTCTCTGTGCAGACTGGAAGTGTGTTGGACTGAGTCGCACACCCTCTACCAGACCAACTGCTGGCAAATTGGGTTACCCGTACTTGGCTTTAACTGCTCGTACTTAGTGCATATCTAAGTAGGGGAGCTAGGTACATTGCTGCCAGAACAAAGTTTGGGTTCTGTTTGTGAGAATGAAGGAGAAATCGGCTATCGAACGGGCAGCGATATGTGAGCTGTCCCTGGGGTCCTACTGGATGCATGGTTTCATGCGATGTACTTTTAACCAACCACCAACTGTCTGCCGAGTGTCTGGTACGTCCTGGGCATTGTGCAAAGCACACAGAGACAACCTGGGAACGGGAGGGACTGGAAGCGGGCCCCCGTGACCAGGTGTGTCAGCACTGCAGGTGTGGACAGCGCGTGGCTGACCCCTGTGTTGGTAAATCAAGTTTTACTGGGACACAGCCATGCCCGTTTGTGTCAGTGGTCTCTGGCGGTTCCCACCCTACAGCAGCAGAGATGAGGAGCTGCGACAGAGACAGTGGGGCCTGCGAAGCCCACCTTATTTATTATCTGGCCCTTCCTTTACAGAAAAACATTTGTCAATCTGTGCCTTATTGTGATAAACCTCATTATGTAAAATTCAGAGGCGGGGCACTTGGGTGGCGTCTGACTCTTGGTTCAATCTCAGGGTCCTAGGATCAAGCCCCCTGCCGGGCTCTGTGCCCAGCGTGGGGCCAGCTTCACATTCTCGTTTCCTCCCTCCCTCTCGGCTTCTCCCCCTGCTTGCTCACATGCATGCTCTCTCTCTCTCAAATAAAATCTTTAAAAAAGAAAATAAAATTCAGAGGTGTGCCTGCCCTCAGCGTGGCGCTCCGCTGGCTGGGAAGACAACATGCACAAAGAGAGGGAACCATAGACACCTCCCCATCGCTAGAGTCTGCATGTCTGCAATAGTTTGGGGGCAACTCATGGAATGGATAGCTTCTTCCCTTTTCCTTCTAAAATTATGTCTTCTACCTGATGCCAACTTCTTCCAAAACATCATGAAGGCATTTCCCACTCAGTGTAGCAAATGCCAAGCACCACACTAGGTGCAGGGAATGCACATATAACAGGGATCCAGCCCCCTCGGCCTGCCCTTAAGGAGCTCAAAGCATTTTGGAGCTCAAAGGCAAGAGATGAAAATTCCCTGCAAGTGCCCCAACAGGGTTAAGCATAGGATGCTAGGGGAGTGTAGAAATGCCCTGCCCAGCAGGGTCAGAGGGCGTGGGGTAACGTGGAGCGGAGTCAGCGGGAGAACGTGAAACTGTGAGGTAGAAGCTGCACTGAGGGTGGTGATGTGGGGGGTGCGTGTTCCGGGCAGAGGAACAGCCTATGAGTGGCCCAGAGGCAGGGGCTTGTAGGGAAGTCAGGGAGCCTATAATTTAGGGCCGCTGCAGGGTCTGTGTGCTGGAGGGAGGTAAGTAGCCCGGGCTCGGGAATTTGGACCTATCCTGAGGGCAACAGGGAAGCCATCAAGCAAGGGAGCAACTCAAGGAGCTAGACATTTCTGAAAGACCAGGTCGGAGGCAGTTGAACTTGCAAAGGCAGGAGGCAGTGGAGGCCCAGACCAGGGTGGTGGCAGGAGGGATGTACACAGGACCCAAGGTCCCCTCGCGCTGGATGACACATGGCTGAGTCATTTCGGCCTCCTCAACCCGAGAAGGAGGGTCTGAGTCCCCACGTAGCTCTTCGCCAACACAGGGTGGGAGACGACATAAACCAACCGATGTTCCTCCCGAGACCCCTCTGATTTACTCAGCGAGTGAATGGCTTCTGTGTGCCCACTGGGGACATGGCAAGCCATTTCCAACACCTGGATGGTTCTAGGCCTAGGTGAGAAATAGCCAGTCCTGGTCCATAGGAGGAGAGGAACAGTGTCCTGTGTCTCTGAGTCACTTGCTGGAGCCAACGGGGTCCCGGTTTGGTCTGCAAACCCATCCTCAAGACGGCATATCCAAAGGCCCGGCCTCTCTCGTGTGACTTTTCCCAGCCTGCTGCGTTCTTGTGCATCTGTGGTGCATTCCACAGAGGCAGCGATGCACGACCAAAACCTCCCAGCAGAGCCTCCTGAGCCCCATGTGTCACCGGGCCACCAAGGGGTGGTGGCATCTTCATCTAAAATAGAACGAGGACAGAGAGATGGCACATACAGGTAAGCGGGTGGGCCCCTGGCAGTTGGGGGCGCCTGAAGATGAGAGACGGAAACAGATCGTGGGGAGAACTTTCAGTCAGAAAGTAGAGGGGGGGTCAGACAGAGCTCTCCCAGCCTTTGATCTGTACGGCTCCCCCAGAGAGACAGCAGAAGTAGTAAAACAAGCTGGGAACAGATCTGGCTTTCTTCTGAGTCACCCAGGGCAGGAACATGGAAAATTCCCAGTTTCCCTCTCTCTCCTTCCCAAATGGGAACACAGGTTCCCTGGAGGGGCCGGCAGAGCCTGGGGTGTGCGCCCAGCTGGCAGGACACCGGGGCCATCTTGCGTGGCGGCTGGCCCCTTTCTGGCTCTCTGTGTGCTCCCTGTTCAGCAGATCCTTTCCTGGCAGGTCTCAGAGTGCCAGAAGCCTCCGTGAGATTTTAAGGTTAGTAATGCTGATTGTTTTGGGCTGCTGCCTGACGGGGGTGACTCATGCTGAATGCACCTTGCCTGGACAGGGACACTTAGCAGAGTCCATCACGACCAGAGGAAACTACACAGCCTGGCCCCCCTCACCATGGAACCATCTGTTTGTCTCTATTACCATGTGCACAACGCTGCTAGGAGACTTCTGCTTCCCTACTCTGTGGCTTACTTCGGGATTTCGGCTCCACACGCTCATCTGACACCCGGAACTAGCCCTTCTGTTCCGCTGCAGTATGTCCAACCCCTGCCCCCACCCCGCCCCGGCCCCAAGAGGAGGGGGAAACCAAACTACATGGTAAATGATGCCCCAACAAGCTCAGTGGATAACTAAGAGAAAAGGAAGGTGGAAGTCCTAGCACCACATAGAGAAAATCTTAGCTGCTGATAAATAACATACCCATATAAGTACAGGACGGAGTGCCATCTTGAGAAACCAGGACATCAACAGGTGGTCCTCTGAACACCTTTGGATGGCAGCTTCTAGTCCCTGGAAAGGCAAAATGGTGATGTGCGCGCAAGTAAGTCACACTTTGGCACAGGTCCTAAAGTGTGCCTGGAGTCTGCCCTTGGGAGTTTAACTAACTCAGCCAAACTGTATTCGTGGCAATTTTGTCAAAATTTTACGGAAAACTATAAACATTTTTATACAAGAAGGTTGCCTTATTCTATTTTTTTCTGGGAGGATAAGGAGTTAAACTCTACCAGGGAAGTTATCTTAATCTGTTCAGGCTGCTATACCAAAATACCACGGACTGGGGGGTCTAGGGGGAGGCTTACACAGCACACACTTATTTCTCACGTTCTGGAGGCTAGAAGCCCAAGGTCAAGGCGCCGGCAGATTTGGTGTCGGGTGGCAGCTGCTTCTGGGTTCACGGGTGAGGTCTTCCTGCTAGGTCTTCACATGGTGGAGGGGCGAGAAAACTCTCTGGGGTCCCCTTTATCAGGCCACTAATCCCCTCATCTAGTCACCTCCCAAAGGCCTCCTCTCCAAATACCATCACCCTGGGGTTCACGTTTTAAGACGTAAACTTGATGGGAGGGACTCAAACATTCGGTCTGCAGGGGCTGTAAGGAGCACCTCGGGTTCTGGAGTCAGCAGAGCTGGGTTGGGATGTGAGCTCTGTTACTCAGGAGCTGCGCCGTCTTGGACAAGTTACTCCACTTCTCTGAGCCTTAGTTTCCTTGTGTGTGAAACTGAGGTCATTCCAAGTACACCCAGGCCTGGCGCAGAATCAAGGCTGGGAAGAGTGTGAGCTGTGACAGTGTGGGATGTCTGTGCAAAGAGTGCCCTGTTACGGGGAGGTAAAGGGACTTCGGTTAATGGTCTCGAAGCGTTTGCCTGCCGAGTGTGTCAGCCGCTGTGGACACAGACAGGAGTCTGTGAATGCTGAGCTCAGGAGCTCATGCTGGACACCCCACTGAGGTCTCCCCTCCCTGCCCAAGCAGGAGGAAAGGCTGCTTCACTGCACAATTGGATGAAAGATGGCAGCCAGACTGGGCTGAATGGAGCCCCTGCTCCCCAGAGGCAGGTGTGGTCTACACAGCTAGGACAGCATGCCTGGCGCCGTTGTGAGTCTAAATCACCCACACACTGAACCAGGTCATTCCAGCTTTGAGAGGAGAGTCCCATTTGGTCTAAACCTCTGCTGGCTGTGTCTTCCACCTCATGAGGTCCAGGCCCTAAAGGCAGATGAACAGACTCGCCAAGGAGGACGGTGGCCCGGTGCCCAGCCACCCACACCAGGCACTAACAGACAAGTGGCCCAGCTGGATTCTAGCGTGCGTGAGCAAAGCTGGAGTTTTCGGGAATAAGATCGGCTTAGACCAAGGGACTTGGCTGAGCCCCAGCACACAACAGTACCTCCAGTGTTCACTAGACCCTGGGCTGGACCTCTCAAGATGAATGCTTTTGAGGTCTCTAAAAACCTAAAGCCCTCCGTTTGTATAAGACCATCTCTATTACCCAGGGCTCAGAAAAACAAAAACCTCCAAGCCTGGAAGAAGACAAGTGGAGGGAGTTGTGTTAAAGACGCATTTGAAGACACAGGGGCATGGAAGACGTAACTGGCTGGCTTGCTTATAAGAAAGAGCCATAGGCAGAGCCATACCGACAACGGCTGTACATCCCGAGAGGGCCAAGAAGGGTAGAAACTTAAGGCCCAGGGGAGGTAAGAGGCAAGAACATGAAAATGTCAATGCCTCAGTACCTCACTGGCTCATTCACATGATGGGCCAACTCAGAAGAAGACGGACTGTTAGGTTCTCTGCATCTGCAAATGGAATTGCTGAGAACCCTACTGTCCCACCCAGAAATAGGGCACAGCCCCCAGACCGACATTAGATGGGTCGTGTTCTTATACCTCAGCCCAGATCATTGTTCTTAGCCAACAGTAGTCCATGGAAGTAGGGTCTTAGTTGCAGCTAATTAAATAAGAACGCCACAAGGTAGAGTATGGGCCTTTTAAGTGAACTCCGCCCCCTGCGGTCCCCAGTGCACTGGCCCTAAGGAGACAGAGACACCACGCTCCTTCTGCACGCTACCCCCTGAGCCTTGACTGGACACTGTCAGCACCCCATCCCTCTGGGGGTACACCTCCCTGCTCAATGAGCAAACGCTCTAAAAAAAAATGGTTTCCAAGTTTTATACCCCTAGTCAAGGAGCCTAAGCCTACAGTTACTTTGTTGTCAGGTTCACCTGGGGCAAACACACCTCTTGGTGAGTGATTTTTAACTGTTTCTCTTTAAGAACCTCTACCTACGGGTTCAAGCTGCGAGCCAGGGTGCGCCAGGGTGCTTCCGCAGAAAACTGAAGCGGTCCTCACCATCCAGTCTCTTAATATTGAGGATGTATTTGTTTGTTTCTTTTTTTTTTTTTTAAGAGAGGTAGAGGGGCAGGGGCAGAGGGAGAGAGAGAATCTTAAGCAGGCTCCCTGCTCAGCACAGAGCCCAACGAGGGACTCGATCTCACGATCATGACCTGAGCCGTAATAGGAGTCGGGTGCTTAAGCGACGGAGCCACCCAGGTGCCCCTGAAGATGCATTTCTTGCATCACGACTGTTAATTTTTTTAGGTACTCATGGCACTGTGGTCGTGGAGGAAAGTGCTCTCATTCTTAGGAAAGACACGCTGGAAGAATTTAGGGAGAGGTCTCAGGGTGTCTGAGGCATTTTCAAATGGTTCAGGGGGAGAAAGTAGAGAGAGAAGGAAATAAAATATAGCAAATGTTGAATCTTGGTGCAGGGTGCATGGGTTTCCATTACCCTCTTTCACCTGTTTTAAAAAAGTTTATTTGTTTTTTAGTAATCTCTATGCCCAACGTGGGGCTCGAACTCACCACCCCAATATCAAGAATCGCACGCTTTTCCGACTGAGCCAGCCAGGCCCCTACCCTCTTTCAACTTTGATGTTGCTTCTGCTTAGACTTCTGTTTAAACAAAACCAGTCAAATGGATTATTAAATTATAGTTACACAAGACGAGTAAGTTCCAGAGATCAACTACACCTCCACAAAGCTGGAGAGGACAAAAAAAAAAGCAACTTCCTTTAAAAACTTCGAGAGGACAAATTGCCGAGATGGTGAGGGATAAAGAACACTTGCTCATTCTCCGTCAAAGTAAATGTATGAGATCAGAGAACGTTTGCAATTGGCTGGGGGGTTGCCACAGCACAGTTGGCCGTGGAGAAATAACAAGGTTTTGAATGCCGAGTAATGAGGGCTGATGTTATTAGCAAGACTCTCTGTAGGGCAGGAAAAACCCTCAGAGGAAGCAATTTGGGGGCGAGAGAAACACCAGTGCAGTCAAGTCCAAAGGCCCAGGCTTGAGTACCTGCTCTGAGCCACCTGCCAGATTGAGGTACCTAACCTCCATGGGCCTCATTATTTCTTTGTAAAATGTCGGGGACAAAGGTCTAGCACTAGCTGACTGTTCAGGAGGCCTTTAGCTTTCAAATGCTCTAATCCCACGGGAGTGGTTTCACACAATGGTAGCCATTACCCAGAAAGTCTCGCAACTGCACTTTCTTTTTATCCCGTATTTGTAAGAGGCAAATCAGGGCAAAGACTGTGTAATACGTACCCAGAAAGGCCTTGAGAATATGTTCAGCACTTACAGGGGACAGAAATGGACGTCCCCTGGCACAGCTCCTGGCACTAAGGGGGGAGCATTAAAAGACACTCAAGGGGGCGCCTGGGTGGCTCAGTGGGTTAAGCATCTGCCTTCGGCTCAGGTCATGATCCCGGGGTCCTGGGATCGAGCCCCGCATCGCATCGGGCTCTCTGCTCCGTGGGGAGTCTGCTTCTCCCCTGCCTGCCGCTCCCCTCTGCTTGTGCTCTTTTTCTCAAATAAATAAATAAAATCTAAAAAAAAAAAACAAAAAACCAAACACTCAAGACACCAGCAGTCATCCAGTGAAATGAGACTGCATCTCTTCCCAGTGCCACCTCCCAGGTGGGGCTCATATTCTCCCCAGAGGAAAACCCCGGCTGCTGGGAGAATGACAAATCACGACTCTGGTGACATAGGAAGCACAGGTGTGCATACCACGCAGAAGCAGAGCTACCTGTGGTATTGAAAATCCCAGGCGGGGTTCAGAGCAGCTCTATTCGCGACACCCAGAAGGTGGAAATAACCTGAAAGCCCACCAATAGCTGAGTGGATAAACAAAATGTTGCGTGTCCGTGTCCATGCAATGGAATAGTATTCTGCCGTTAGAGGCATGAAGCACTGATTCATGCTACAGAGCGGATGGGCTGGGCAGGGGGAGGGGGGAGGGACGTAGCAGAGCCTGTGGGCAAAGCCCTCTGCACAGGAACAGCAGGGGAGGGTTCAGGGCAGGCCGCCCCCAAATCTGCCTCTGTGGTGTAGGTAGTGATTATTTTGAATTCAAGTGACTTACAATGCATCCAGTGCATCCAAGGAGGACACTCTGACCCTGAGGGCAGGAAATAAATCTCCCCTGTGCAAGGTAACCCTCCCTGAACCAGGAGAAAGAGAGGCGTCCTTATCACCAGAGGGAATTCAGGGCCCTGAAGGCTGTGGGAACAACGTTTCTTGCTTCTTCACTAATTTGCTACCCCAAGTCCAGACCCCTTGCTCTTGTCAATTCTTCACAAATGTTTGGTTGTCTGGAAGGTATAAAAGCTGCCTGCTTTGGGCACTTCTCTGAGTCTCTTATTTCTATGGGCTCCTGTAAGTAAGATTCTAAATTTTTTTTCTCCTGTTAATCTGTCTTGTGTTAATTTAATTATCAGACCAGCCAAAGGACCTAGAAGGGAAGGAAGTCAGTCAATGTTTTCCTGTCCTGTGGCCAGGACCGAGGACATCACCATATAGGAAGTGGCAGGTTATTAGTGAGTTCTAAAACCTGGGGATGACAATGTTTTAGAGACAGGGAAAAGCAACTAACTTTCATTCAAAGGGTTCTCTGGGTTCCCCCGATTTCTGTGGCTTGAATATGAAAATTTCCATTATGATTCCTGGCGTTCTTTTATTTTTTTTTAGATTTCATTTTTTAAATTATCTCTACACCCAATGTGGGGCTCAAACTCAAAACCCCGAGATCGAGTTGCACGCTCTACAAACTAAGCCAGCTGGACGTCCCCAGATTTCTGTCATTCTGAGGGAAGTGGCTGGAAAATCTGACCATGCAAGGGTTCTATAATGCATGCTGTTCCCACTGGTTCTCTCCCAAATTTCTTTCCTTTATTCTGTCAACTCCTTAAGTTCACTAAACAGCTTACTTTTAGCTGTCCTGTCCCCAGAAAACTTGCCATCATTGTCCTTAGTTTTTTTCTTTTTTTGCACGGCCGAACAAGAACGAACTTCCTATGGAAACATGAGCCCACTTTAAACCTCGCCACCACGCCGCGCCGCCCTCCCCACCCCGGCCAGAACAAAAACCGTTGAAAGGGGGGCTGCCGTAACAAAAACCTATTTGTACGGTGTCCACTTGGCAGTCAGGTGGCAAGGCACACAGACAGCAGGCTGGGAGGTGGGCAGGCTGTGTTTGGGGTCGGAATCGGTAAAATCCGGGCTTATGGTTTGCAAGGTGGAGCCTAGGGGAAGCAGGCAAAGAGAGAGAATATAGTGTGCCAGTTGCCCTTTGCAGCTTACAGCAAGGTATGACAAGATGCTCGGGGGGAAAGGCGCTGGTTTGAGAACCGAAGTCCAAAATCCTGGCCTCCCTATGTTAAAAAAATGTGTGGCCCCAGCAAGAGATGAGGATGAGAATCACTTTGAGCAACGTGGGCCTGTTAAACAGCTGGACTCAGCTTTGGCGAGTATCAGACTGGAGTGGCCATCATTAAGTCAGAGGGGGGCGGGAGGGCGGTGGTGGAGACAGGCACGGGGCAGAGCCGCGAGGAAATAAAGCAGACCCGCGAAGTTCTGGAAAAGAACTTTGGCTATGATCCTAGGCACAGATAGGTTAGTAGCCTGCTAAGTGTCTGAGGGAATTGTTGCCAGAGGACTCACAAGCTTGTCTGGGGCTGGCCCCCAAACCCTGCACCAGGCAGGAAGCACCCCGTGCAAGTTGCCCAGCTCCCAGGGACGATGCACCCCAACCCATACTAGTGGGGTAACCAGGAGGGCTGGGTCCGGAGGGCAGGATGGGTGCAGTCACCCCTCTCCCCCGCCACCCCTGCCAGGACCGGGGTAGGGGTGGGGAATTTCTTCCCGGTGCCTGCCCAGCAGGATCTCGTCCCTGGGAGCACAGCGGCTTGTGTGTGTGTCTTCTTCGTTTTGTTTTTTCCTGGTGGCCGTTCCTACTGCAGCTGCCTGGCCTCTGCATCCCACTGAAGGGGTACTGGGGGGAGGGGGTCAAAACTTCTAATTCATGGGGCTGGTCCCCAAGGAGCCATGCTGGAATGACCCTGGGCAGGATGCAGAAAGTGGTAGGAGAGGCTCGGGGTGAGAGGCACAGACTAGGCAGAGCCCCCCAACCTTTCCTTTTCCTCCTGAGCACACGGGAGGCCATTTCCCAACCTCCTCTGGAGTTAGGTTGTGGGTCTGTGACTTGTCTGGTTACTGAGACAGTAGTGACAGATGTGGCTTGGCCTGAGCCCTCCTCTCCTTCTCTGCCGTGGTCATCTGCTGCGGGGACGGCGGACGGTGGCTAGCAGCGGGACCGGTGAGGAGTCACCCCCACGGCCTGGGGGCCACGCGCTGGCAGGAGCCAACAATACGTTTCTGGACTGAGCCAGTGACAAGGGCATCACCGAGGCTGCCTCTGTGGGAAGGGGGCACATCCCACTGTGGGGGGGACACACCCAGGGTGGACTGGCCACATGTGTTTCTGTGTCTTCATTCCCAGCCTCCTTTGTGAAATGCGAGTGGCAGTGCCACGGGCCACTCCCTCAGCCTCTGCGCATCGAACCCTCCCAGACGCGTCCCTCCCTGCTCACTTCCCTTCAGGGCCACAGAGCTGCCAGCAGACAGACAGCAGAGTCCCCGCCCCCCCGCCAACCCATTCCCCTGCCGGTGGTAGTGAGCAAGAAAGTTCTTTTGTGTTTGAGCCACAGGACATTTTCGGGTCTATTTATTACAGAACTAGCATTACCCTAATACAATCATCGCTAAATGGCCATAATACATTTATTCTATAATTGCACAGAATTTTATTCACCAAAGGAATGTCCTTTCCTCTCAAGATTCTAAGTTGTCAGAACTGAAACGTTTAGAAGTTATAGTGGCTGCAAGGCAAAAGATCAAACCAGTGCGAGGTAGTTGCTAAAGTTGGCGGTAGTGTGGTTGTCAAGAGCTGGAGCTTGGAGGTCGGATACCTGGGCGTCCCACAGCTATACCGCCTCCAAGAGGTACACTCCCGACTGCCCGGCTGGACGGGGGGATGCTGGCGAGCCTACACCCTGGGAGGGGTCGGCAAACTGTGGCCCACGGGCCAGACCCAGCCCATGGCCTGTTCCTTTACAGCCCTCGAGTGGAGAAGGTCTTCTACGTTCTTGAAAACAAAGAACATGTGACCTTACGTGGCCCGCAAAAATGTTGACTACCTGGCCCTGCTTTAGAAGGTTGCTATGAAGATTCTAGTTTAGGCCAGGGCTGGCTCAGAGGAAACTTGTGATACAAAAAGAAGACATGCAATACAAGTGTTGACATCTCCAGAAATAAACCGTCACAGAGCCAAATTCTGCATTTCGTCTAGGTGAACATTCTCTCCTTTCCTCCAAAAAAACAAAAAACAGAAGAGCTACATCTCGATTATTATGGCCACAGGATACTTCTAAATTAAAAAGCTGCTGGTAATCCAATTTTATTTACTTGGAATATGGAGTAAGGGAAACAGCATTTCCCCTTCTGATGGTAGAAGAAAGCCTAGAACATGAACGCTTGACTCAATTTAGTATGTTAAGAAAGACTGAGACATTTAAAAATTAGAACGAGACTAAGTAGATATTAGAACATGTAAAACTGATTTAGCAACGGTATTAATGCTGGTTTTCATGATAAAACGATTTCGCTGTGTAAATGCACTTATAATAAGATCTGTCATGAGGTTCCAGCAGAGACAACATGAAAGCCAGCCTTTCAAAATCCGATTAGATGGAAGTTTTCAAACGAGATGCTTGGCCAAACTAGTCTGAGGCGAACGGAGACTAGTTTTGGACATAACTGATGACACAGTGTTTCCCAAAGTACATCTGCAAACACTGGACCTCGAGGCTGCTGTGTGTGTGTGTGTGTGTGTGTGTGTGTGTGTTGGGGAGGAAAGTTCTAGGATCTAAGGCTGCTGTGTGTGTGTGTGTGTGTGTGTGTTGGGGAGGAAAGTTCTAGGATCTAAGAAGTAGGGAAGACATGGCACACTACATTCTCCTCTCATAAAGTCACAACGCACAACAGTACGTTCGAGGTCTGAGACCCACCGCAGCTGTGTGTGTGTGTGTGTGTGTGTGTGTGTGTTGGGGAGGAAAGTTCTAGGATCTAAGGCTGCTGTGTGTGTGTGTGTGTGTGTGTGTTGGGGAGGAAAGTTCTAGGATCTAAGAAGTAGGGAAGACATGGCACACTACATTCTCCTCTCATAAAGTCACAACGCACAACAGTACGTTCGAGGTCTGAGACCCACCGCAGCGGCAGGACGCTGGTGACTGGCACACAGGGGCATCCCCTGGAGAATGGGCGCCCCGCAGGGCGCTGGGGACGTGCGGCACATCATGCAGCTATCACATCAATGTTAACGACGCACTGAGAACCTGCACTTCCCAAAGTGCCTGCCCTTCCCATTTCACGACACAGACTGTAACATCGGTGACAAGCTGCTACGTTCGCATGACAACCAGGTGCTCTCGACCTTCCTAGCCGGCTTACAGAACTGATGTTTGGCAAGGAGCCCACGGAATAAAGGTACCCTGTGCACTCACCAACATTAGGAAAAATTCAGTAGAGCAAATGCTTGCATGTTTGGATCAGAAGAGAAGCCAGGGACATTCTGCCGTTGTCAAGGCCGGGTTTTCTGTTCCGAAACGAAACCGGGCAGGCCACTTGTGTGGTTTCTCTGGGTAAGTTCCATTTATTAATCATTGTACAAAAAAACTTGGCATTCATTTGAAGAGAAAAGAAGTTACTATATATCCAAATATTTAATATTTTAACATCGTGAAAGTCCTACTTTGTTGTAACAGGGCTTTTTAAAATGGAGAAACTTTTGGAAAAAATTTTAAAAAGAAACTTATGATTTATTAGAGTACAGGAGATCCAAAACACGTTTTTAGAAAAATATAAAGTGCCCAAATACCAACTTACACAGGTGACACAGGCTTCCTGGAGCCAAATGAAGCATTCATGAAGAAACACATTTAAAAACGGTCTAGATACATATTTACATTGGGTCAGTAAAGGTAAAACCATCCTTCTTGGCTTTGATGTTACTCTAAGAAAAAAAGGAAATCAATTATAACTCAGCATGCTCCACAGTTTCTTAGTAATGCATCTGGTTAGTATTACCTCCGGATTAAACTAGTTCTCACCTTTAAACGAGAGTAGTGTAAGACCTCCAGCCTCAGCAGGCTGGGTGCTGTGAGTGGTCACATTTCCCAGGCAAATCTAACCCATCAGGCTCTGGATCGGACTGACGGGGGACGCGGACACTGGCGAGGCTAACTCAGGCTGGCAGGAGCCGGCCCGCCAGACCCTCATCTCTACTAACTGCTTACCAGCCGCCAGGTACTACCAAGTGGTCTCAGCTGGCTTCCCCAAACCTCGGCCATCCCAGGGCTTCCACGGGCTAAATGAGAGGCAGTCCTCAAACACGGCGTGGGAAAACAGCATGCAAATGCACAGAAGGGCAGAGAGGCGGGGCCGGATCACAGCCCCCGAAGCCTCACTCACCAGAGCAACTGGGTTCTTTTCAACTCTGAGTAAAGTAACTAGGTCCTAACTCCAGGAGTTAGCTTCTACTGGTTAACTACGAATTAGCTAGCTCGCTTGAGAACAGGCAGGTGGAGAGCGGCAGGCGCCTGGAGCTGCGCAAGGACCCGGTGCCCTCACGCTCCGGGACCAAGGGCACAGGGCAGAAGCCAGTGGTATCTGCGAGACACAGCAGCACTTTGAGAAAGCAGGAACCCCCGCCTCCTTCCCCACTGATCGAACACTCTTCAAATTAAAGACGTCCTCCTTGTTTCCACCCCACCACACCCAAAGGGTCTTAGAGTGATTCTACGGGATGGCAGGGGGCATAGAACCTCCTCTTTCCTCTTTAAAAAACTGTGTAAGGTTCATTATTTCTTTTTTCCGATTACAAAAGTGAAACCTTCTTTTCAGGTCTTTGGAGACCACCGTGTACAGTTTCTAAAAGCAAACATTTTAACACCAGATTATACTTCCTACTATAAAGAGAACCCGTCACTGACTTAAGATCTGTTCATGTTACTGGAACAATTTTTAAAATTAAAAAAAAAGTAGTTATGTTAAAGAGAGGAATAGATAAATGTGGGAAAATCCATCCATAAAAGCCATTATGATGCATTTTCTCAAAAGATTTTATGTAATGAAACAGAAAACTAAGGTTTCGCAGAGAGATGAGCATAAATCTGAGAGGAACACGAAGGAAAAGCTAGGCTATTCTCCCAATTCAAATAAAGGAGAAGATAAAACGCCTGAAATCTGTTTCAAATATTAGAAAAAATAAATGCGGAGGATTCTGATTACTGTTAGTCTGTTAATGTCCCCAGCTCTCAGATGCTGCCACGATCACTCACAGCCTCCCCCTCCGAATGAGCAACTCAATTCAGGGTAAACAAGCAGCCCCGACTCAGGACTGCACGTGTTCCATAGAGAAATCGGAAAGAAGTTATTGCCAACATGGGACCCCCCTCTGTCTGGCAAATGAAATGTTCTGAGACAGGTGGAGACAGACGTACGGGAAGTGAGCAGGAAGAATGACTCTAAGAGTGTTGACTGTGAGACCTCATGAAGACAGAATGTCACGAACTGTCACCACGGGACAAGCACACAAGCCATGCCACTGAACACAGTGCCGTCAAATGAATTCACTAGTGTAGGCGGAGAGCAACATTGTCTTTGCAGCTGGAGGAGAGCACACGTTATTTAAACTTGGTAGGAGGCAACCAGCACTACTGGTTAAGTGGCTTTCCTGGTGGTGTGAATCCGGAGGGATCCGTGGAGACGTCTTCTTCCGGAATCCTGGTCTCCTGGAGGGCAGCGGCAGCGGCAAAGGTGCAGCGTCCTCTACCAGACGTTACTCTACGTCCTCCTTCTTTGCACTGTAAATATTCTGCACCGTTTCATACACAGACTCCAGATCCTCTGGATACCGGATCTCTAGCTCTGCGTTTGGGATGTAGTGCGTGCCGGTAAACTCTGAGAAATAGCGTCCGACATCAGGGTGCGAGATTTCCTGCGGCTCCACATTATATTCCAAGTTTTCTGTTGGTAAAGAGGCACATGGACAATTGCCGTTAAAACGGACATTTCTGCAGCATCTTCCTATCTCTCAGCCCTTTTGTGTGGCATCTTTGACACGGAGGGAAAGGAGAGACATGTTCATGGAATGTGGAGGAGGTAACAGGACAATGGCAGTGGGGGCTGCTGGGGGATGGATGGATGGGCCCCCCCAGCTCCACAGTGAACAGAATGTTCTCCTATTCTCTGAGCAAGAGGTCGGCCCTGGCAAATCTTCAGCCGTCTTGGGGGCGGGGGGGAGCTGGCAAACTACACACTCATCACGTTCCTCTGACTTGATCACACCGACAGCCAAGCCTATGGGACCAGGGCATCAGAGCCTGCCCATCGTCTGCCAGAGGTTGGACCTGGGAAGCCTCCACACTGTGTGGCTCCAAGTCTCGCACCTGCCATCCTTCTTGTCTGCTGATGGGAGTGCTCCCACACAGACCTGCCATCCTTCTTGTCTGCTGATGGGAGTGCTCCCACACAGACTGCACTCCTCCCCCGCCCCCTTCAACACTGGCCATGTGCTTCCTCGGGAGCCCGTGGGAGGAGCCGACGGGCGAGCGGCTCGCACCTCCAACCTGTGGATGTGGGTTATCACTAGTTGTCCGGTCTCCTAGGAAACCATGCCACCTCCTCCCCCTGCTAGCCATTCTGCCACCAGAGAAACAGAAAGACTCCTTTAAAACGGAATGATTAAAACAGATGACAATACAGGCAAGGTATTTAAAAGGCTGAAATCCTTTCACATCACTTCCCCCCCCCCAAAACTTTGAAAAACGGCTCCCCTCAAGCCCAATGGAAGCATGGGGTCTTTCGCCCCTTACCCCCCGCTCCCCGCCCAGGAGACGCTGAGCCATGCCCCCCACGACCTGGCACCAAGAGGCACGGGGCCAGGCGGACCCTCCCGCTCTGACAGGGGACCACGGCAGTGTCACTTCTGACACAGAGTCACACCCTGCACAGCCCTGCACTCGGATTAATTCAAGCGAGTCTAACGCACGCAGTGCAGCCCTCGACAGCTTGGCTGAACATCCTGACGTGCCCATTCAGGGCACTCAGCCCCCTCCACACAGAGGCCGTGCGTCCCCAGCCTCCACAGGAGCATCTCCCGGAAGCACTGACTTGACCTGGCGTTGGGAGAGGGGGAAAGAGTTGCAGGATTCAATCTGTAATTTTTTTTTTTTTACCACAAGACAGGAAGGGATTTGAAGACATTCTGTGCTACCAGACTGCGGTTCGTAGAACATGCTCAGGTACACCGCGTGCCCCTGAGAAGACGAGTACAAACCAGGCGCAGAGATGTACGTCGCACGGCCACTGAACCCTCACTTAGGAGCGCGCGTAAGGGCGGCCGGACTGCGCAATGCAGTTCACTGCGCTCACGACGGCACATCCACTCCTCTGAAGACGAGGCCGCCAGCAAGAGGAGAGCCCCGTTTCCCACACGTTGCGAGGGAAGGGGCAGGAACACGCCGCACTGCTGGACAGCGAGCCTGGACGCCACACATCGGGGCCGCTCCGCCACAGCAGAGCTACAGACTGCCCGCGGAGTTTGCCCGGGGGGCCCCCGTTGGCACTCCCGTCTGCAGCTGAGTGAACTGTGACACGGACCGAAAGCCCTGGCCCAGGAGCCATCCAGGCCTCAAACCCCGACAGCCCAGCTCCAGAGCTGAGGGCGTCAGAGTAGGAGACACACCACAGAGCAGGGGCAGGGACACAGGGACGAGGGACTGGGGCCTGCCTTGAGGGCCCGCAGCGGCCCCGGCAAGGCACGCTCTGGCTGACACAGGAGCCTGAGGTTCTTCAAAAGGAAGACCGAGTAGTCTGCAAACCAACCCTGACAGCCACCGTTAATGACGAGATCTCTGTAGAGAACCGACAGGTTTCTAACAGATGTTTACAAATGCCACTGCTGAGAACACGTGCCTTCCTGCATCTGCCCCTGGTGCCCCTTCCTCCCAAGGGCAGCGCTGCAGGTGGACCCTCGTTGGGTAGGCCTACAGGGTGAACCACGGCCTGGTGCCTCAGCCAGGGCAGCGACCGAGGGCCTCGGGGTCCCCTGCAGAGGAACGCAGGAGTGTGTGTGTGTGGGGGGGGGCACCAAGACTCTGGAGCTACCACCGAGAGGCTAAAAAGCCCTTCTGCTTTGGAGGAACCATCATTCCCTGTCATTAGCAGGCAGGATGGAAATACTTAAAAAGAATTCAAGTCGGTAATTCAGAACAACGACTCTGTTGCCTATTTGTTGAGAGTTATTTTGCACCTGGCAGATCTGGCTGTCACCATGGGGCTGCCACTGATGTCTGGTGGGAGGCGGCTGGGGCCACTGCTAAAGAAATGCACAGGACAGTCCCCCCCACAGAGAACTGTCTAGACCAACATGCTGACAGCAACCACTCGAAAGAACTCAGACATGTGTTTTAGCATTGTTTCTCCTTCCCCGTTTTTCTGTGGATTAAGTAGCAGCTCAATCCCAGGACCCTGGGATCATGACCTGGGCTGAAGTCAAGAGTTGGATGCTTAATTGACTGAGCCACCCAGGTGCCCTGATAAAAACAATTCTGAGAAGAAAAAATAATGAAGATGGCGACTATGCATTAAGAGAGGGAAATCCACTAAATAAAGTTTAAAAAAATTTTACCTGAGGAAGAATGAAAAATCTAAGCAATATAAAACAAGTGAACAAAATATCAAACAGGGCCTACTTCAAAGTCCTGGAAAAATCTTAAGTCTTTCCCAATCTCCTTGACATTTTTACAAAAATATATCTGCTTATTTTATTTTAAATATTCAGCTACTCAGGGGCAGCTGGCTGGCTCAGTTTGGTAGAGCATGCAACTCAATCTCAGGATCATGCATTCAAGCCCCACGTTGGACATGGAGCCTACTTAAAAAAAAAAAAAGTACCCACCCAGATACATAAATATAGTTCTATAAAACTATGGCAATACCACGTAGAGTCCTCCCCTCCCAAGAGGAAACCACCCACTGTGAGTGTATCCTTCTAGACCTTCTTCTGTGAACACAAACAGAAGTAGCTAAAAATAAATACATATAAAAAGAATTTGGTATTGTTTTGGGTGTGTTTACATGAAGCATACTGTAAACATTTATCTGCAACTGGTTTAACTGCAGCTTAGCATTCCACAGTTTGGAGAGACCCCAGTTTAGCAGGGGAGTCTTCATGAATGACACCTTTGTCCTATTACAACAAGAACACAGACACCCGTGTGAGTGTGTCTCCAGTGGAGGGACTGCGGGGTAGGACTGCTGGGGCACGGGAGAGTGAGCACGTGAGATGTTCACAGCTTAAAACAAACAGCCCTACCCCCCTCTGTAATGGCTGAAAATGTATACTCCACCCTCATACGGGGCCTCCTCACACACTCGCCAGCACGTGGAGATTGCTACGGACTGCTTGTGGGTGGAAACTTGTTCCAAAGTGTAAGACAAATGACGGGAAGGGGAGCTGACGCCTGGCGAGGCGTAGCCTGTACCAAGCATCCTCTGAGGCGCTTGCTCATTCTATACCAGACACGCGTAAGAACTGGATTTTCACATCGCAATGAATTCCTGGCCTTCCCATATGGGCAGCTGACTTCGACTGAGACCATCTGTGATGTTCACTTTCTACAATATCTAAGAAGTACAGAGGGAAGCTGAGAGGAGGTGCTGCTCCTCCCTGGTGTCCAGAAAGTACTAAAGTATGCCCCCTAGTGGGAAAAAAAGCTAAACACATGCAAGATGCTGTCTATCACCCCACCTGGATTTAGGTATAGTCTAACATATTGAGAAAA
This sequence comes from Eumetopias jubatus, assembly GCF_037043125.1. NCBI lineage: Eukaryota > Metazoa > Chordata > Mammalia > Carnivora > Otariidae > Eumetopias > Eumetopias jubatus. Next base: position 80,247,221 of record NW_028274822.1, on the reverse strand, counting down.
ATTCTCTTAATTATGCAGACTAAAACTATTTGAGGATGTCACGCACCCAGGTGGCTTATAATTCACTCTTCAACTCTCTGTGGAGAGCTTATAATTAGGGAAGCATTCATCAGTGGGCTCCACCCAAGTTAATAGGATTACCTGAGCCACAGGCTGACAATTTAAATCAAGAAAAAATTTAGAAACAAAATAAACTGATGCAAATAAATTAACCCAGAAATGTTCAAAAACATATTTAAGTTGTTTTTTTTTTTTTTAACATTTTATTTTTAAGTAATCTCTACACCTGACATGGGGCTTGAACTCAGGACCCCGAGATCAAGAGTTGCATTACCAACTGAGCCGGCCAGGCACCCCCCAGTGTTTTTTAAATTTAAATTTAGCCTCTCAAGGCTTCCCACTGGCTAAACATGGGTTAATCTGAGCATAAATTGTCCCTAATGATTTTAACACACTGACCAAATAAAAATCCAGGCATTTATGGGAGGAGAGGGGGTAGAAGTGAGAGAGACAGACAGAAAGGGAAAAGCGCGGCGGGAGAGAGGGGGAGGGGGGCAGGGAAGCTCTTGTTTACAGAAGCAGGGAGAACAGCAGCAGTAGAAAATCACCATTCTGCAACTCTCCTATAATAATTTAGGCAAGGAGATACAACAGGTGTGAAAACAAAAGGAGGGATCACAGTTACCGGGGAACGGGACGTCACGGGACGTCACAGCGTTAGTTGCAACGGGAAAACTGTCCCTTACACGGATCTTAGCCAGTGACCAAACTCCACCTGCCAACAGTGGGACATCACCAGGGGCTCTGGAGAAGACGCATGTGACACACATGCATCTGACAAGAAGCATTCTAGCCCCAAATATTAACCTGAACTATTCCAGCCTCAGACCTGATCAGCTCCCAGTTTACAGACAGTACAGGAAAGGAAACAGTGAGACAGATCCTGAATGTTAGGCAATTTACAAGACAACCAGCCTGGACACTTCGAAAAGTGAAAGTCACATGAAAAAGGAAGAAAACAAGGTGAGGAATAAGGAACTAACTGGTTTTACTAAGAGAGGACTATGTCTTTAGACACATAACCACCACGTGCGGAATCACTTGTGTGAATCCTGCCTGGATCATGATGTGAAAACAAACCAACAGCTATCAAACTTATGGGGTGACAACTGGGGTATGTGACCACCAACCCGGTATGAGACAGGAGATCACTGTTACTTGCTACGTGTGGTGATGTAACCATAGTAATGCAGAGAAGTGTCTTATTCTTAGAAGATACGTGATTCAGCATTTAAGTCCTGATGTCTGCAATAGTCTCAAACCGTTCAGCAAAAACCTGAAATCTCTACCTACAGATAAAAAAAAATACAGTAAACGCTAGCTGTTTAATCTAATGGAAGGTGTATGGGGTATTCAATGTTTTAACCATATTTTAAGCATATTTGAAAAATGCTCTTAATCCAAAGTTGTAAAAAAAGCTAGCATCTTATTAATGACTCATCTCATTATTACACGCACTTCTGTTTGTAACCTCGTCTGTCAGAGAGATGTGAACATCTGCTGGGACTCATCACCGGACAGGCAGACTGGGCTCTGGCTCTGTACTCACAGAGCTTACTAGACTGAGAGCCAGATGGTTCAACGGGAAACACTGCAACTCAAAGGAGTGAGGACTCAGAAGGGGCGGGGTGAGGACTCAGAAGGGGCGGGGTGTCACGGAGCTCAGAGCAGGGACAGATGACCCGATCTGAGCCCTGTGGGAGAGTGGCGGGGCCTGTCCATAAGGGACAACCACCTGTGTGAGGACCCATGAGAAGGACGGTCTCGCGGAACAACAAAGTTTGCTGGGCTGGAGTATGACGGTGGTGGGAACAGAGATGAGACTGTGAGGGAGGCTCCAGGTCACCTCTGGGCCCTGCAGGGGAGTCTGGGGGATGCCAGGGAGAAAGATGGCACGGTGCAGGCAAGGAATACCCGCGGCCCTGGAGGAAGAGGCACCAGGAATGGCCATTAGTGGACGGAAACATGAGAGGCAGACATTCAGGAGATGGAGTTGGTGTCATCTGCGGACTAACTGGACCAAGGAGGAGGGGGAAGGACGGAGAAGTCAGAGATGGTGCCGCAAGAACCCTTGAGCCCTTTTAAGCATGCTTGAGTACCTCCAAGGGCACAGGGCCAGGGCCTTCCCCAGACCCGTGATACAGCACCGAGCCGGCATGCAGCAGACACCCGGGAAACTGAGACAGTGGGCCAACAGGAACCCCTGGCAGAAGATGGGCAGCTCGCGTAGGGGAATGTCAGCTGCTCACATCAAAGATTTTCTGAAAGTCTCAGAATTTAAAACTAAAAAAGGCAACTTGCTAACATTACCCACAATCACTTAGCTCAACCTCAGTTTTAGAATGTAAAACTGCAATCAGATATTAAGTGTACTTTTTTTTTTTACAAAGACATTACTATGTCATAACTCTAAACTTTACAGTGCATGTTTACTTAGATCTGTTAGAAATGAACTGCTGAATCTTCAACACAGACACCAAATTCAGAACACATAAAAGCAAATACCCAGTTTTATCGACTCTGAAAAGCCCATTTTAAAGTTAATATAAATGTTTCTAGAAACTCAAAACTGGACATCTTAATATTAACCCTCACAAAGGGTGAAAAATGCACACACATGGCGGAGCTGTGGACACTGGAGTGCGGTGCTAAGGAAAGGAAAGTCCCCTTTGTTCTTGGGATACGCTCTAGGACCTATGATGGGAAATGCTTACCAAACGATCAGTGGGGGCGCAAAGGGTCCACTAAGTCATTCGATAATTTTTAAACGATTTGTTGGTTTTTAGACATTGTTAGTATGATGGGGTTTTTTGTTTTGTTTTTTTAATTTGAGAGAGCACAATTGAGTGGAGGGAGGGACAGAGGAAGAGGGAGAGAGAATCCCAAGCCGCCTCCACGATGAGCAAGGAACCTGACATGGGGCTCGATCTCATGACCCTGAGATCACGACCTGAGCCAAAGGCAAGAGTGGGACACTCAACCGACTGAGACACCCAGGCGCCCATATGTTTTTTTTTTTTTTAAATGGCACAACTTCAAAAGTCAGATAAAATCCCTGTCGGCCCCTTCTCATGGGCACACACAGACCCTCTTCTACAACTGCCGCCTTATACTGATGGAAGTGAAGTGACCTGCAGCCTCAGTGAACAGACTTTCTCTTGATTCTGTATACAACTCTCTCTCAGCTTCTGATGAATTAACACGAATAGGAAACTTTCTAGTCTTCTGATACTTCTGAGATTTTTTTTTTAAAGATTTTATTTATTTATTCATGAGAGACAGTGAGAGAGAGAGAGAAGCAGAGGGAGAAGCAGGCTCCCCCCTGAGCAGGGAGACTGATGCGGGACTCCATCCCAGGACCCTGGGATCATGACCTGAGCCGAAGGCAGACGCTTAACCATCTGAGCCACCCAGGCGCCCTACTTCTGAGATTTTTACACATCTAGTATTTCTGTTATTCCCTTTACCAATACAATACGGAGTTAGGTCAAACCTGCTGTTTAAGGTCTGACACAGAAAAGTGTGACAATGACAGTTAAGGACATGTCTCTCTACCAGGGTCCCGGCTTCAAAGTCATACTCTGTTAAGTTAAAGTGTGAATGAGCCCACGTGCCTCAGTTTCTTCACATATAACGTGAGTAAAATGATAAGGATATCAAGCGTAGTTCTCAAGTGCAGTTAATACACATTAAGACACTGCCTGTCACAGAGCAGCACTACATTAGCATTCATGTCCTTTTGTTTTTTAAGTTTATTTTTTTTTTTAGTAATCTCTACACCCAACATGGGGCTTGAACTCACGACCCGAGATTAACTCTTCCAACTGAGCCAGCTGGGTACCCTCATTTGTGTTCATTTTTATTAATAAAATGAAAGCTGTGAATGACCTAATGGGTAGCCATGCAAGAAATTCATCCCATTAAATGGAGGACAGGGGCGCCTGGGTGGCTCAGTCGTTAAGTGTCTGCCTTCAGCTCAGGTCATGATCCTGGGGTCCTGGGATCGAGCCCCACTTCGGGCTCCCTGCTCAGTGGGAAGCCTGCTTCTCCCTCTCCCACTACCCCCTGCTTATGTTCCCGCTCTCTCTCTGTGTCTCTGTCAAATAAATAAAATCTTTAAAACGAACAAATAAATAGAAGAACAAAAAAAAGAGAGACCCACACCGGAGGCATCTGTCTCTAACCTGCCTCCGCAGCCCCATCTGTCCCCACCTCGGGAGTGCCCTGGACTAGCACCTAACAGGGCTGGCAGTGGCCCCAAACACCACCAAGCAAGCACCTGCTGACCACCAGGAGCTCTCAGCCAGTGCTGTGGACTGCAGTTCCCATCATGGCCACTTGAGGGCTTCTCCGGGGGAGCACAGCTGGATGCCAGTCTCAGGGTGCCAGAGGCTGCTAGGGTAGTCCCCCCAACAGTGTCCACTCATTGCCCTTCAGTTCAGACAGGCCATGGGGGCAGGGCACAGGCTGGCCCTCTTTGCCTGAAGGGAGCCAACTGCAAGGCCTGGCAAGCAAGACTTTTGGGAATTTGATTGGCAAAGGTAATGACCAATCAGAACAGAGACTGGCAACAGCATTGGAACAGGGTCCTGGGTATGGTGGTGATGGAGGGGAGAATCTGGGGGCAGTGACTATTTACCCCATGGCATGGCCACACTAGAGCACACCTATCCACATTTAGCAGAGTATCAGCGCTGATGAGGTTAGCCATGGAACAACTGTCATCTCTAAATAACACTGATGACTATGCCCACAATAGCACAGTGCTCAAATGTGTGCTTAAGATGCGCCTGTGTGTCATTACAGGTACACAAAGAACTAGCTACTTACCTTGGGCTGCATATCTACAAGAACCATCCTCCACCAGAACATTATAGAAAGGCTGATGATGGCCATGAGGCAGGCTGTGGACGTTCATGTTTCGGATCCACTCGTGTCCCATCATGCAGGTGGGGTCCCAACCATAGATCACACAGTTATAGCCATACCTAATTAACATAAGAGCAATGGCAAATCAGTTCCCTGGGACCCTGTCATGGCGACTATGGGATATATAAATAATGGCTTGGGGCGCCTGGGTGGCTCAGTCCTTAAGCATCTGCCTTCGGCTCAGGTCATGATCCCACAGTCCTGGGATCGAGTCCCACATCGGGCTCCCTGCTCTGCGGGAAGCCTGCTTCTCCCTCTCCCACTCCCCCTGCTTGTGTTTCTGCTCTTGCTATGTCTCTCTCTGTGAAATAAATAAACGAAATCTTAAAAAATAAATAAATAAATACATACATACATACATACACACATACATAAATAAATAAAATAATGGTTTGGTTCTCTTAAGCTCATGTCCTTACAAACTTAATTGCGTTTATCCCTGTTAAGCATTTTTCAGGACACTCTTAGCCCCCTTCATAAGCCCCTCTTATCAACAAAGCATACCTCAGTTGGAAAAGAATAAACTTCAACCAACCGTCATGGGACAACTGGTTATCCAAATGGAAAGGGTATCAAGACTCAGGCCTGAGAGCAATGCACAATATTAGTGGGACAAAGGCCTAGATATAAAAGATAGCTTCATGACACAGGACAGGTTTAAGATTCCTTAAACCAGGTATGAAAAATTCAGCCCCTAAAGGCAAAGAGTACTCAATCAAATTAACAGTATTACAGGAGCCAGATCCAAGCAGACTGTTAAAAAACATACAGGGCAACCGGGGCAACAGGAACTCTGACTAGACTGATGTGACGAGATGAAGGAATTGTTTGTCTTTCCTTAGGTACGACAAGAGGACGGTAAATGTACTTGTGAACAATAGAACAAGTCTTTACCTTTTAGGTACACATACTGCAACAGTCACAGAGGGAATGTCTGGTACGGGCCTGGGGAGGTGGGTGGGTGGGGAACAGTGAAGGCTAACCCTCACAATGGCCGAAGTTGGGTATGGGAGCATCTCTTGGTTCACTATACTCATCTCCACTGATGTATGTCTGAAATTTCCATAATGAAGTTGGGGGGGAAAAAAAAAAAAGAACGCAATAAAAAAATGAAAAACACTAGCCCCAAACTGGGAAAACGTATTTGCAACATATACGCATATAGACACTAGCAGCAGGACACAGGCCTACGAACCAAGAAAGACAAATGACTCAAGTGAAAAGTAAGAAAACTTGAAGAGGTGCTTCACAAAAGGAAACCTGAAGGAGCTTCTTTTTGTACATTTACCAGTCAATCTGCATAATCAGACTGCAATCTGGGAAATGCAAACAAAAACCACAGCGCAATTCTATTTGTCATTTACTACGTAAGTCCATTCTCAAAGGTCTGGCGAGAACACAGGTCAGTGGGAACAGGGACCCTCCCCTCCTAGCCTGCCGGTGGGACGTGCAGCACAGCTGCGTGGAGACAGTCTAATCTCACCCAGTAGTCGGCCACGCACATGCCTGACGAGCCAGCAAACCCTACCCACAGCTCAGATTCAAGGGGGTGCAGATGAAAAGCATCAGGACAATGAGGAAATGAGAAAAACAAACTCGCTGCTTACAGATCGTCCATTAGAAGACTCGCAGTGAGGAAAGCGAGTCCCTTCCGACAGAACAAAAAGCGTAGATCCGGTTCAGAACAGCTCAGCCTTCGGTGGTTTCTGCAGTGGACACTGGGACGCAGTGGCTCCTGAGACGCGTGCTCGGGGCACGCCGCGCGTCCTCTGCAGCCTCGTGGGGACAGACACCACAGGCACTCACCTCTTATGCTTCATAATGAGCCCAATGGAGTAGCAGACGTCTCTGTGCTTCTCATGGGAGCGCAGCTTCACCTCCACGCCCACCTCCTCCTTCTTGCGCTCAATGTGCTCTAACGTGTGCTGCACCAGATAGCCCACCGCCCCGTGCTGCCCGGGGTCTAGGGTTTGAATGTGCTGGAGGATGTCAAGCACCTTCAAGACAAGACAGAAAGACTAGGAGATAATATTTTCATTTAGGCCTTTTCTTTTTCACGGCACGGGATTTAGACCTACATAACCTGATAAAGGACGGCAAGGCGGGGCTATGCTGATGGCCCATGTGTCTGTGAGTTGGTGGTCTCCCTTCTAAGGCTGGGCACTGGCCCCAGACCTTCAAATCCAACCTGCGGGAACAGGGGAGTTACTTAGAAACACGGGATGCTGGAATAAGCATGGGGAGAGGAGGCCAGGCCTGCCACCCATGGGCACGTCTGGATTAGAGAACTCTGAAAAGGTTCTAACACTCTCGGTCAGTGTGGGGATTCCGTTTTTCATACAGAGAAAGGAGACGATTTTGAACTGCCACTCGTCAACTGAGAGGTAAAAGAACTGCTAAAGCTGTTTCGGTCCAGATCAAGGGGACGTCGGACAGAGCTGCCTCAGCTGCACAAGGTGGAAGGGGCGACATAGAAGCCACCTGAGTGATGCAAATTAGCTGAGCTGATGAAGATGTGTCTCAGGTTCTGAAAGCGTACTGACCGTTTCAATTACTATAACTCCCAGTGGATCGCTGTACTCAAGTGGGCAAGGAGAGACCACGTCTCCGTGGAATGGAAATGACTAAGCGGCTAGCAGCAGAACTGTCTGACTCCAAGGTCACGGTTTTTCCTACTGTACACGGTGCCTCTAAGGTAAAATGCAAATTCAAATAAAGTTTTACACACACACAATCATTCAGCGCCCATTCTATTACAGCATTCAGCAGAGGCTCTCGGACACGTTCCTCCCTGGGGAAAAGGATCTTTTCCTCTTTACGGAGTCCTAAGAGCACACGAGCAGACAGAATGACCTGGATTCTAGTCCCAGATCCATCAAACTGGCTGGTTTTACCTTTAAATTAGTTTACTCACTTATCAAAAGATGATTAATAACTGTCCTATTTTCCTGATATATTTTGACCCAGTAAAAGTGTTGTGAAAACTAGTTTTTCACAATGTAGGATGTTATTCCAAAAACTAATCTTGCCTTCCAGATTGAGTCTTGCAGGATCTCCACATTCACTGAACACTGCTTCTCTGCTGATCACTGTGCCCAGCCCGTCATGTCTCTTACTTCATTTATTCCTCCCAAGCTGAAAGGTCAGCAGTACTATCCGTGCGGACTTCAAGAAGAGGAATCAGAGACTGTGAAGTTAAAGGAACTTGCCTGAGGTCCCGGGGCTGTGAGGGGAGGGAGGATGTGGACCTAAGGCTGACTCTTAAATCTCAGGTCTCAACCACCATCTTACCAAAGCGAGAGCAGGAGCATTTTAATTCACTGTCCAGAAAATGGACCGAATGGTATAACCCTAAGTGCCTCAAACCCAGCTTCAACCAGCAGCAACTGAGAGCCAATTTCCACCCACATCCCACCTCTAGTAGTGTGCTTTCGTTTGGGGGACACAAACAATATTTATCCTTTATAGCTAAAAGCATGGGATTTGAATGGTGAGCTTCTATTTCCTATGCTTGCATACGACTTCCCGTGTGTCCCAGACGCAGTTCCCAGTACAGCTGACCCTTGAACAACACGGGTCTGAACTGCGTGGGCCCACTTACACAAGGACTGTTTCTAGCACAAGGCTATAAATCTATTTTCTCTTTGTGATTTTCTTAGTAACATTTTCTTTCCCTTTAGCTTACTTTATTATAAAAATACAGTACGTTTTCCTGTAACACATACAATATGTTCATCAACTATTTGCTATCAGTAAGGCTTCTGGTCAACAGCAAGGTGCTCGTTAAGTTCTGGGGGAGTCAAGTTATATGTGGATGTTTAACTGTATCAGGGGCCAGCATCCCAACCCCCGGGTTGCACAAGGGTCGACCACAGTTATTACTTTGACTGCACTTCCCAGACATTCTGCAGACACAGCTCCTCTCCTGAACTAGCAGCCCCTCCCTGGCAGATAAGTGGAACAGATGTAACTCTTCTAAGCAAAGAGGAAGTCTCCAACTCACTCAGAGTATCAGGAGGAGAGAAGGTTCAGGGGTAATTACAGCCTCCTTCTCCTGATGTGTGGACAACAGGGTGAAGGGAGAGGGCAGAAACAGAAAAGATACTAGGATGGGGCCCTGGTGTGCTCCTGAAGGACAGCACTGATGATGGGGTGCCATGATGTCTCCAACCAAATGTCTAGGCCAGTAATTCCAGGAGCCCACAATTTTGGGGATAGAGATCTAAGAACGGGGGGGGGAGGGGTCTATCGCTCATGATTGGCAACCTTTACCGTAAACAGCCAGAGAGCAAATACTTCAGGCTTTGTGGGCCATATGGTCTCCGACTCAACCACTCTTCTCTGCCCCTCGCGGCTGGAAAGCAGCCAGAGACAGAGAGTAAACAAATGGGCTTTATTCGAGATGTGCCTTCAATGAAACCGCACAAAGCCAGGTGGCAGAGTCTGCCGGCCCTGTTCTGTCCTAACTACAGGTTTCCCCTGTGGCTCTCTACGATGTGCTTCGCTTCACACCTCAGACATCCACTTGTGTGTGATCTCAGCTGCTTCTGGGGCTTCAGCCACCGGGTGCTGATGTGGGGAGCCCCTGCCGAATGCCCTCAGGCAGCTGCCCTTGATGGCCCCAGGTTGTATCAAATCCAACATACCCCAAACTGAACACTTTCCCCTGCCCCTGAAACAAGTCTGTTCTCCACTCACTCACTCTTAATGTGGCCAGTCTTCCCTGTTGGAAAAGCTGGACATCCTCTACCTCATTATCTAATGAAGTTCTGACACTTCTTAATCCTACATTCCAACATCTTTTTGAGCACTTACCATGTCGTGGGAATGGTGTTAAGAGCAAGGGGAGTAGCTACGGTGAAGAACAAAGCAAATGTGGTCCTTGTCTTTGGAGAGCCTAGTCCATAGCGAAGGCACAGTAAACAAGCAGCCACGGTATGCTTACAGAAAGGTCTTCGAAGGGACGAGCACACGGCTGGTGGGCCGGGGAAAGCTGACTGCCGTGGAGGGACCGAGGAAGGGCTTTCAGAGGTGAAGCTGAAGCTCGGCAAAAGGTAGCCAGCAAACGGGACTGAAGGCTAAGGAAAGTGTTTTAGGCGGTGCTGCGAGCCGTGCCAAGGACCAAGGCAAGAGACCAGGGACGAGTGAAGGCCGGGCAGCAGAGCACCAAAGGGGCAACCGTGAGAGCCGAGCAAGCTCAGGCTGGCAGGGCCAGACCCCCGAGAACCTAGTAAGCCTTCCTGCAGAGAATGAGCCGGACCTGCAAGGCACTAGGGTAGACCCTCAGAGGGCTCTGAGCACTTTACGAAAGTGATTCTGGCTGCACTGTGTAAAACGGGTTCAAAGGGTCTAAGAGGGAGGGAAGAGCAGGCAGGCTGCCTTTGCAAGAGTCCAGGAGACAAAGCCACGTGCAGATGGGCAGTGGACATGGGGGGGTGTTGGTCTGGAGCCCAGGATCCAGGCAGGACGTCAGTCAGGAGCTGTGAGCCTACACATGGTAACTGAAGCAAGGAGGCCAGGAGGTACCACCTCAGGGAAAGGTGCAGAATCAACAGAAGTCTAAGAAACTACCCCGCAGTGCGGAGCCTCTGGGGAAGAAACACAGGACAGGGAACTAGCAAGAGCCTGAGAACCACAGGCCACAGTCAAAGGCACAGAGCGTTCTGAACGGCAAGCAGTCAGTGATCAAGACAGATAAAGAAAGACAAGTATCTACGGATCTGGCGACAAGAATGGTTTCAGTAAAAAGGGGTCACTGGCTCCCTTGGCAAGAGCGGCGTGTGTGCAGGGGGAATGACTGCCATGTTCCGGGGCATGCGTGGGAGGCAAGGCAGGCGGCCGTCACATGGCACGGTTGCACGGCCGGCCAGGGCCTGAGCCCTGCAGGGAGGAGAGAGATAAGGAGGCAGCCACAGGGGATGCCCGCAGGGCTGTCACAGGCGTGCCTTTTATCTTCTCTCCCAAAGATGAGAGATACTGGAGTCAGCGGAATGCTGATGGCGGAGAGCAGAAACAGGGAGTTGTAGACAGAGGAAAACACAGTGGAATCCAGAGCACAGAGGGTTGCCCTGGAAAACTGGAAGGACATCTTCGAGGAGGGAGGTCCGGCAACAGGAAGCAGAACATGCCCGGGTGCGGGCTTCATCGTCACCCCGTAGCCTGCTGGCCCACAGGGGTGAGGTGTGAGGGGGGGCTCGGGTGCCAAACTGCCCTCCCACAGCTCCGGAGCCACTGACACCTGTGTGGGTGGCCTCAGCAGGTTATCCGACTTCTGCCGCCTCAGTTTCATTATTTACAGAATGGCAAAAACCCAGAACCCACCCTACAGGGTCGGAAGGAGGTATGTGCTAAGCGCCAGCGACCTTTTCAAAATGCGGCTATCCTACCTCTCTCCATCACGGCCACGGTGGCCCTGGACTTTGGCCACCGTGACCCAGTGGACCTGTTTCTTAGCTCTTCCTGATTTACTTCAATTGAAAACAAAGTGACTTTCCCATCTTCCCGGTATGGAAATGTTTCCCTTTTACGTAATAAGGCCACACTAATTCCAAGCTATCCAGAAACTGATCCAAAAAATATTTTACACACACTCACGTTTATACGCACATGTACATGTACATACACCCTTGTCCAGTGGGCCTGCAGCACTGAGCTGGCCCACCTTTATGACATGGACGGGTGGGAATAACCTACTCTTCTGTCCTCTGAAATGTTTCCCACCCTCCAAGGTCCAACTCAAACCCTTGTTCTGGAGAAGAGCCTTTTCTCATTGCTTCAGTGTCCCCTGGATTCTGCCTCCTCAGGAGCCCTGGTTTTGCTGCTGTCTCCGGTGTCACTCCCCGGGCTCAAGGACACACTGACGTAAGGGAGTCACCAGAGCACTGGGGAAAGAGTCACTCTGCATTCCTGATTCCCAAATGAGGGGGTGTCTAGGTGCTCGATCCCAGAAGCAAATGAATGGTCATCTTGAGAAAAAATGTTCTGTGCATAAGCAATTTGGAACTCGTTTTAGTGACATTTGCTTGGCAGGACGGCACTCCTGGAGGAGAATACTATGGTACTTCCCCAGGGGGCATCGTGAGCACTAAACTGAGCCCGTCATCCAAGGTAAGGACGTGAGAGCTCCTGCAGACTTTGCCCCAGAGCAGAGGTTCACCTTACCCCTTCTAAGGCTGATGTGTCATTAAAGTACAGAATTTACTTATAAAAAGCCATCCTTTGAGAGGGTCTCTGCATTCTACAAATTATCACAAAATTCCTTAATTAAAAAAGTGACAGGAATGAGTTTCGTAGACCCCAGAATCAAAAATAAAGTGAAAAAAATAAAGACAATTGAGCTCTGGACAAGGGGGTCCTGGGAAGTAGACGGTCACGTCAGTCGAGAATCTAGTTCTACCAGCTCGCAGGCTGTTCTGGGAGGACATCTGCTACCTGGACGACACATGGCATCTTAAGACAGGTCCCTCAGGACTTTCCTACTGATGCGCCCGCCCTTCCTTAGAACTACGTGAGATCTCTGAAGTGCAGAAAAAATGAGCCAATTTAAATCTATGCAATGTGGGGGCGCCTGGGTGGCTCAGTCATTAGGCGTCTGCCTTCTTCGGCTCAGGTCGTGATCCCAGGGTCCTGGGATCGAGCCCCACATCGGGCTCCCTGCTCCGCGGGAAGCCTGCTTCTCCCTCTCCCACTTGCCCTCCTTGTGTTCCCTTTCTTGGTGTGTCTCTGTCAAATAAATTAATGAAATATTAAAAAAAATAAATAAATCTATGCAATGTGGAGTCAGACTATTTACCACCCTCTAATAACATGAGCATGGCGACGTCCCTGTGAGCACTCGGAACGAAAATTCTCTCGGCAGGCTGCTCTAAACAGACAAAATGGATCACTAGCCTATTCCCCGGCAAAGCCAGGGCATGATGGAAATGCGCAGCTGCTTTCCATGCTGGGGCCACTGGACGCACACCCCTGCCGCTTCCCCAGCTCGCTGAGGAGCGTTTCTGGCCGCACTCACCGCAGTCCTTTCAGAGTGCTTGCCGCCAGCCGCAGGGGCCATCAGGAAACGGAGAAGCCCAAGTGCAACTGTATCAGAATTCAACAGCTTTCAAAGCCAGAGACAGTCCTTCAAGGCCAGCAGCCAGACCCGAAGAATCCATCTAAGATCCATTTTTTCCTTGTCAAACAGGGGTGTTTATGCACGGTCCGTTTCCATGCTACCAGCACGGCTGGACGGGGAACATTTAAAGTTTTGGTTCCCTACGCAGAGTTGGGGTGACCTGGGGCAAACACATGTTGGGCAGCAGCGGGTAAGTCGCAGAGCTGAGGCCTTGTGGTTCTAGGGGTTTAAGGCACGGACCACAAAGAGAACAGGCAACTCCTAAGCAGTATAACCAACTTTTTTAGAATAAAAGAGACCAAAAACATTTAACTGATGCGTCAAGATCAGGAGAGTGAATCAATTTATGTTTATCCCTCAGGCTAATGCAAGGATAAGCTTCTGAGAGCCGCCTTTCCAGCTAGAATCTCCCTCTCTCAGGCAGGAGCAAAGCAGCAAAGGAAAATAATTACCTTCTCTGGCCAGATCCCCAGGTGGAAGTAGAGCCTGGCCTGAAGGAGGAGGAGCTGCACCTGGTCCGGGTACATCGCCAGATACAGATCCAGCGAGTCTCTCAGGAGCTGGTAGGACTGGTCGATGCCCTCCCTGGCAGGGGAGATAAATCACGGTCTGGCTCTGCTTGCTTCTGAGCGGAGACCCTCTTTTTCAAGGCCCAGGTTGTGAAAGTAATGGACACAAATGCCACACCTGTTCTAATTCTTCCTTTCTGCTCAGCAAATAGTTACAATGATTTTAATAATAATGATAAATCCCAGAAGAAACAGAACTTTTGTACCTGCTTTGGTGATGGGCATTAAAATCGTAAGCACTTCCATCATACAGTCACCTCAGTAACACTGTACATAACTAATAAATTCTGAATAGAGGGTGAACAGAGGACGTTTAGGGCAGGAAAACTGTTCCGTACGATACCACAATGGTGGATACATGTCGTTATGCATTTATCCAGACCCACAGAATGCACACCACCAAGAGTGAAGCCGAATGTGAACTGCAGACTCTGTTAATGACCTGGCCGTGACGGTTCATCGACTGTAACTAATGTCCTGCTCTGATGGGGGACGGTGATAGTGGGGGAGTCTGGGGGGCGGGGAAGGCCAGGGGCGATAGGAGAACTCTCTGTACTTTCTGCTCCATTTTCTTATGAACCTAAAATTGTTCTAAAAAAATCTATTTAAGGGGCACCTGGGTGGCTCAGATGGTTAAGCGACTGCCTTCGGCTCAGGTCATGATCCTGGAGTCCCGGGATTGAGTCCCACATCGGGCTCCCTGCTCAGCAGGGAGTCTGCTTCTCCCTCTGACCCTCCCCCCTCTCATGCTCTCTCTATCTCATTCTCTCTCTCAAATAAATAAAATCTTTAAAAAATAAATAAATAAATAATAAAAAAATCTATTTAAAAAAACAAAGAATTCTACCATGAGGCAGAAAACTATGACTCCAACATCCCTGTAAGACAAATTTCCTTTGACTCAGAGGCAAAATAGTTTCATACTTTTGTTTCTTATCTAAGTGATAGAAATGTATAAATCAAGAGACAACAAAGCACTTGGACGAGAGAACATCCTGCCCCTTACCCATCTAAAATACTCGTTACTAAAAAATGCTTTCAGTATTAGGGAGAGCTTATGCAAGTGCACTGCGAAGGTGTGAGAGGAGTCACTTAGCACATCTTAAACTGGGACAGTACCATGTCACGGGGATGAGTTTCTTCCCAGAGTGGGTCGACAGCTGTAGATAATCCCAACTGTGCCCCACAGCATCCACAGCCTCGCCGGATCCACCATTAGCACATCGAATAAAATCCTCTGTAAGGCCATAGGTGCCTCCAAACACATGCACTCAGCACAAGTGCTGGAAAACCAAGAAAACCTTACCGCTTTCCTAGGCTTAAAAGGTTTCCCACCATTCGCTGTAACACCTTCTTCACGTTGACCACCCCGTACAGCGCCGCTGTCACGTGCTGGCCGATCAAGTATTCACACTCCTTTACCGTCAGCTGCTTCCCCTTCCCGAAGGCGTCTATGTAGATGTAGTCAAAGATGTCCAGGCTCGCCCTATGAGAACGGCACACGCAGTTATTAGCCGGATCTCGGGTCAGAGCTGAACAAGGCAATATCTAACCGCCACCCCGCCCCCACACCGGTAAGTAGCTCAAATCAGAGCCTGAATATGAACACAGGAGCATTCCTACTTAAAATATTAAAGCCTTGTCTAAAGTTCAAAATCTGACCCTTTATACATGCCCTGCTGCGTTAAGACTGCAAGACACAAATATGCAGCCAAGAATACTATATCCAGCTAGGCTCTCATTGAAAATTGGAGAGATAAAAAGCTTCCAGGACAAACAAAAACAAGGAATTTGCAGACACAAAATCAGCCCCACAAGAAATATTGAAAGGGGTCCTCTAAGCAAAGAGAGAGACTAAAAGCAGCACAGATCAGAAAGGAACAGAGACAATATACAGTCACAGTCACCTTACAGGCAATACAATGGCACTAAATTCATACCTTTCAATAGTTACCCTGAATGTAAATGGGCTAAATGCCCCAATCAAAAGACACAGGCTATCAGACTGGATTAAAAAACAAGACCCATCCATATGCTGTCTGCAAGAGACTCATTTTAGACCCAAAGACACCCCCAGATTGAAAGTGAGGGGGTGGAAAACCATTTACCATGCTAATGGACACCAAAAGAAAGCTGGGGTGGCGATCCTTGTATCAGACAAATTAGATTTTAAAACAAAGACTGTAATAAGAGATGAGGAAGGACACTATATCCTACTTAAAGGGTCTATCCAACAAGAAGATCTAACAATTGTAAATATCTATGCCCCGAACATGGGAGCAGCCAATTATATAAGGCAATTAATAACAAAAGCGAAGAGACACACTGACAACAATACAATAATAGTGGGGGACTTTAACACCCCCCTGACTGAAATGGACAGATCATCTAAGCAAAAGATCAACAAGGAAATAAAGACTTTAAATGACACACTGGACCAAATGGACTTCACAGACATATTCAGAACATTCCATCCCAAAGCAACGGAATACACATTCTTCTCTAGTGCCCATGGAACATTCTCCAGAATTGATCACATCCTAGGTCACAAATCAGGGCTCAACCGGTACCAAAAGACTGGGATTATTCCCTGCATATTTTCAGACCACGATGCTTTGAAACTAGAACTCAATCACAAGAGGAAAGTCGGAAAGAACTCAAATACATGGAGGCTAAAGAGCATCCTACTCAAAGAATGAATGGGTCAACCAGGAAATTAAAGAAGAATTAAAAAAATTCATGGAAACAAATGAAAATGAAAACACAACTGTTCAAAATCTTTGGGATACAGCAAAGGCAGTCCTGAGAGGAAAGTATATAGCAATACAAGCCTTTCTCAAGAAACAAGAAAGGTCTCAAATACACAACCTAACCCTACACCTAAAGGAGCTGGAGAAAGAACAGCAAATAATGCCTAAACCCAGCAGGAGAGGAGAAATAATCAAGATCAGAGCAGAAATCAATGAACTAGAAACCAAAAGAAGAGTAGAACAGATCAATGAAACTAGGAGCTGGTTCTTTGAAAGAATTCACAAGATTGATAAACCCCTGGCCAGACTTATCAAAAAGAAAAGAGAAATGACCCAAATCAACAAAATCATGAATGAAAGAGGAGAGATCACAACCAACACCAAAGAAATACAAACAATTATAAGAACATATTATGAGCAACTCTATGCCAGCAAATTAGATAACCTGGAAGAAATGGGTGCATTCCTAGAGATGTATCAACTACCAAAACTGAATCAGGAAGAAACAGAAAACCTGAACAGACCTATAACCACTAAGGAAATTGAAGCAGTCCTCAAAAATCTCCCAAGAAACAAAAGCCCAGGGCCAGATGGCTTCTCAGGGGAATTCTATCAGACATTTAAAGAAGAATTAATACCTATTCTCCTGAAACTGTTCCAAAAAATAGAAATGGAAGGAAAACTTCCAAACTCATTTTATGAAGCCAGCATTACCGTGATCCCAAAACCAGACAAAGACCCCATCAAAAAGGAGAACTACAGACCAATATCCTTGATGAACATGGATGCAAAAGTTCTCACCAAAATACTAGCCAATAGGGTCCAACAGTACATTAAAAGGATTATTCACCATGACCAAGTGGGATTTATCCCTGGGCTGCAAGGCTGGTTCAACATCTGCAAATCAATCAACGTGATACAATACATTAACAAAAGAAAGAAAAAGAATCATAGGATCCTCTCAATAAGATGCAGAAAAAGCATTTGACAAAGTACAGCATCCTTTCTTGATCAAAACTCTTCAGAGTATAGGGATAGAGGGTACATACCTCAATATCATAAAAGCCATCTATGAAAAACCTACAGCCAATATCATTCTCAATTTTTCCCCTAAGGTCAGGAACACGGCAGGGATGTCCACTCTCACCGCTGCTATTCAACATAGTATTAGAAGTCCTAGCCACAGCAATCAGACAACAAAAAAATCAAAGGCATCCAAATCGGCAAAGAGGAAGTCAAACTCTCACTCTTTGCAGATGATATGATACTGTATGTGGAGAACCCAAAAGACTCCACCCCAAAACTGCTAGAACTCATACAGGAATTCAGTCAAGTAGCAGGCTATAAAATCAATGCACAGAAATCAGTGGCATTCCTATACACCAACAACAAGACAGAAGAGAGACAAATCAAGGAGTCGATCCCATTTACAACTGCACCCAAAACCATAAGATACCTAGGAATAAGTCTAACCAAAGAGGCAAAGGATCTGTACTCAGAAAACTATAAAATACTCATGAAAGAAACTGAAGAAGACACAAAGAAATGGAAAAACGTTCCATGCTCATGGATTGGGAGAACCAACATTGTGAAGATGTCAATGCTACCTAGAGCAATCTACACATTCAATGCAATTCCCATCAAAATACCATCCACTTTTTTCAAAGAAATGGAACAAATAATCCTAAAATTTGTATGGAACCAGAAGAGACCCCGAATAGCCAGAGGAATCTTGAAAAAGAAAAGCAAAGCTGGCGGCATCACAATTCCGGACTTCCAGCTCTATTACAAAGCTGTCATCATCAAGACAGTATGGTACTGGCACAAAAACAGACACATAGATCAATGGAACAGAATCGAGAGCCCAGAGATGGACCCTCAACTCTATGGTCAACTTATCTTTGACAAAGCAGGAAAGAATGTCCAATGGCAAAAAGACAGTCTCTTCAACAAATGGTGTTGGGAAAATTGGACAGCCACATGCAGAAGAATGAAACTGGACCATTTCCTTACACCACACACAAAAATAGACTCCAAATGGTTGAAAGACCTAAACGTGAGACAGGAGTCCATCAAAATCCTAAAGGAGAACACAGGTAGCAACCTCTTCGACCTCAGCCGCAGCAACTTCTTCCTAGAAACATCGCCAAAGGCAAGGGAAGCAAAGGCAAAAATGAACTATTGGGATTTCATCAAGATAAAAAGCTACTGCACAGCAAAAGAAACAGTCCATAAAACCAAAAGACAACCGACAGAATGGGAGAAAATATTTGCAAATGACGTATCAGATAAAGGGCTAGTATCCAAAATCTATAAAGAACTTATCAAACTCAACACCCAAAGAACAAATAATCCAATCAAGAAATGGGCAGAAGACATAAACAGACATTTTTCCAAAGACATCCAAATGGCCAACAGACACATGAAAAAGTGCTCAACATCGCTCGGCATCAGGGAAATCCAAATCAAAACCTTCATGAGATACCACCTCACACCCGTCAGAATGGCTAAAATTAACAAGTCAGGAAAGGACAGATGCTGGCGGGGATGTGGAGAAAGGGGAACCCTCCTACACTGTTGGTGGGAATGCAAGCTGGTGCAGCCACTCTGGAAAACAGTATGGAGGTTCCTCAAACAGTTGAAAATAGAGCTACCCTACGATCCAGCAATTGCACTACTGGGTATTTACCACAAAGATACAAATGTAGGGATCCGAAGGGGTACGTGCACCCCAATGTTTATAGCAGCAATGTCCACAATAGCCCAACTGTGGAAAGAGCCAAGATGTCCATCGACAGATGAATGGATAAAGAGGTGGTATATATACGCAATGGAATATTATGCAGCCATCAAAAGGAATGAGATCTTGCCATTTGCAACGACGTGGATGGAACTGGAGGGTGTTATGGTGAGTGAAATACGTCAATCAGAGAAAGACATGTACCATATGACCTCACTGATATGAGTAATTCTTAATCTCAGGAAACAAACTGAGTGTTGCTGGAGTGGTGGGCGGTGGGAGAGATGGGGTGGCTGGGTGATAGACATTGGGAGGGTATGTGCTATGGTGAGCGCCGTGAATTGTGCAAGACTGTTAAATCAGACCTGTACTTCTGAAACAAATAATGCAAGATATGTTAATAAAAAAGAAAAAGAAAAAGATAGCAGGAGGGGAAGAATGAAGGGGAGTAAGTCAGAGGGGGAGACGAACCATGAGAGACGATGGACTCTGAAAAACAAACTGAGGGTTCTAGAGGGGAGGAGGGTGGGGGGATGGGTTAGCCTGGTGATGGGTACTAAGGAGGGCACGTTCTGTGTGGAGCACTGGGTGTTATGCACAAACAATGAATCATGGAACACTACATCAAGAACTAATGATGTAATGTATGGTGATTAACATAACAATAAAAAATTAAAAAAAAAAAAAGACTGCAAGACACACAGGGTGCCTGGGTGGCTCAGTTGGTTAAGCGTGTGCCTTCGGCTCAGGTCATGATCCCGGGGTCCTGGGATCAATTCCCACATCAGGCTCCCTGCTCTGTGGGAAGCCTGCTTCTCCCTCTCCTCCCCACTTGTGCTCTCTCTCACTATCTCTGTCTCTCTCAAATAAATAAATAAAATCTAAAAAAAAAGGACTGCAAGACACAGATGTTTAAGGAACAGCACTGATGTATGCTATCAAACAGAGTTTTGGGGGGAGATTAAGCCAGATTAAACCAAGTTTGAGAACTAGAATTTATTGACCTGGTCTACAAGATGCTCAGTCTGATGTCGGCCCAAGGCTCTATGCACTCTGCAGACTGGCACAGTTCATGTCTGTGGGCCATGGGTCCCTGGGGTTGTGAGGAAAGTTACGGAGCCCTGCCCCGTAGTGCTCTGCCCCAACTCCGCAGACATGCTCAGGTGGTCAGCCAGGGCTCAGCCTGGGAGCGCACGCCAGACCAGAGAGCAGAGCCCCTGCACTTGACCACGCCGCCCCTTCCGTGAACCGTGCTCTAGAACAAGGTGGTAGCCCTCACTGAGTGGAGCCGTGGTAGGCGGTCACACAAAGCAAGTCCTCACCGCATTACCAAGAACATTCTATGAGGATTCCTGAGGGATTTAGTGGGTCTTTGTTTCAGGGATCATTGTATATTTTTTCTTGAGCGAGTGTTCCACTTTGATCTTAGGCCCACTGCAAGCCATGTAAGGGATGTTCTCTTCGGCCGCTTTAAAAAGCCCAGGCAGATTCCTTCCTAGAGTCCTATCAATATCCTTTCTCTGGCAAGACAGATGGAATGTTCCAGAAACAAGGGATGCTCTTCAACTTTTTTTGAGTCTAGGAGAACCACGCATATATACACAAATTTACAGACAAAAATCCTAAATAAAACACGAGCAAATCATACAACAATGTATTTTTAAAAATCCATATGACTAAGATAGATGTACCTCAAGAATGAAAGGAGAATTGAATGTTAAAAAATCTATTTCAGCACACACAGTCTAAAAGAGAAAACCATATGATTTTATAAGTAGACACAAAAGAGATTTTGGGGGGAAAAAATCTAATGCTGGGTCCCTCTGTGGCTCAGTGGGAGCATCTGTCTTTGGCTCAGGTCATGATCCTGGGTTCCTGGGATCAAGTCCCTCATCGGGCTCCTTGCTCAGCGGTGAGCCTGCTTCTCCCTCTGCCCCTCTCCCATGCTCGTGATCTCCCTCTCTAATAAATTAATAAAATCTTTAAAAAAAAACCTTATGCCCACTTTTTTTTAAAAAGATTTTATTTATTTATTTGTCAGAGAGAGAGAAAGCGCACAAGCAGAAGTGGCAGGCAGAGAGAGAAGCAGGCTCCCCGCTGAGAGACTCGATCCCTGGGCCCCAGGATCATGACCTGAGTTGAAGGCAGATGCTTAACCAACTGAACCACCCAGGCTCCCCTAATGCCCACTTTTTAATAAAACTGAAGCAAACTAGAAATTTAGAAGGCAGCTCTGATAATCCCAATGAAAGGAAATACCCCAAACGTCATGCTTGATGATGAAATTCTAAAAGCAGTCCACCTAGGGGCGCTTGGGTGGCTCAGCTGGTTAAGCGTCTGCCTTTGACTCAGGTCATGATCCCAGGGTCCTAGGATCAAGTCCCGCATCAGGCTCCCTGCTCAGCGGGAAGTCTGCTTCTCCTTCTCCCTCCAATGCTCCCCCCTCCCCCGCTTGTGCTCGCTCTCTCAAATGAATGGATAAAATCTATTTTTTTAAAGCTTTTATTTGTCAGAGAGACAAAGAGAGCGAGTGAGCGCACAAGCAGGGGAGGTGGCAGGCAGAAGGAGAAACAGGTTCCATGCTGAGCAAGGACCCCGATGCAGGACTTGATTCCAGGACCCCAGGATCATGACCTGAGCCAAAGGCAGATGCTTAACCGACTGAGCCACCCAGGTGTCCCTGAATGGATAAAATCTTTAATAAATAAATAAATAAATAAATAAATAAATAAATAAAAGCATTCCACCTAAAGTCCTACCCTAAGAGAAGGGTACCCGCTATCACTGTTTCTACTCAATTTTGTGCAAGAGGACCCAGTCAGCAGAATAAGTACAAGAAACAGAAACGTACAAGGGCTAGAAAGAAAAGAAACAAAACTGTCATGATTCACAGGCAGTATGACGCTCTATACAGAAAACCCAAGAGTTGACAATGAGCTCTAATAATTTATTCCACAAAGGGATTATCAGATCTATATCTAAATATCAACCTTATCCCTATGTATCATCAACACTTAGTAAATGTAATTTTAAAAATTACCATTTACAATAGCAACAAAATTTTAAGGTTCTTAACGAATAAAACTAGCAAAAAGTCAAAGAACTCCATGAAGAAAACAATAAAATCTTTTTAAGGGGGCACCCGGGTGACTCACTGAGTTAAGCGTCTAACTCTTGATTTTGGCTCAGGTCATTACCTCAGGGTCATGAGACTGAGCCCCGAGTCGAGCTCTGAGCTGAGTGTGGAGCCTACTTAAGATTCTCTCTCTCCCTCTCCCCTTCCCTCTCTAAAAGTAAGTAAATAAATAAAAATCTTAAGGACATCAAAGACAAATATGTAGGGAGGTATCACATTCACAAACAGACTCAGTAGTGAAACACTGACAATATTGCTCATATTCATCTATGAATCCAATCCAAAGCAGGCTCTGGTGCCAATCAATATCCATACAGGCTTTTGAAGAAGCCTGGTAAAGGGATTCTAAATCTACAGAAAAACAAAAGGCTAAGAACAGCCAAGGGAATTTTGAAGAACTCGATGGGGGTCTGACTAGTAGGTACTAGTTAATGATAAAGTTACAGTAAGTAAGACAATATGGTCTTGGTGCAGGGACAGAGCCGTGACCAAAGGCACAAGGAACATGGGTGGAAATGAGGACGTGGAGGGCCTGCAGCCCCGCTGATGCCTCACGGGTGGTGTATCCCCCACTATTCTCACCAGCTTTCCCTCTTTCCTGAGGACCCAGCCAGGGGGCTCAGTGTTTATTTCTGCCAGGTGCCTGGGGTGCTAACAAATTACTTCATCGCTCAGCTGCACTGCTAGTGTACGTTCGCTGTAGCCTAAGGAAAAATGACAGTTACCACACACAACTGTACCCAGCAATAAGGTACTATGGCAAATAATACGGTAATTGGAGTTTTAAATGCTTAATATCATGCAGAGATCCTTGGTGGATTATGACATGGTCATTTAAGAATATTTTTGAGGTATTTGGGGAAATTGGTTGGGTTATTTAGGGAGAGAGAATGGGCTGAAAAAGCGTATTTCCCATTTACGATAACAGAAAATGGGTGTCTGCTATCCAAAAAAGAAGCCATGCAACACATTTTCAGAAATAGATATTTGGAAAAGAAGGGAAGCCCATACATACCATTTAAGGAAATATACATATGTAATGAACTATAAAAATTGCATGGAAATAACAAAACTTTCAGATTAACTGGTGGATA
Organism: Eumetopias jubatus; assembly: GCF_037043125.1. Classification (NCBI taxonomy): domain Eukaryota; kingdom Metazoa; phylum Chordata; class Mammalia; order Carnivora; family Otariidae; genus Eumetopias; species Eumetopias jubatus. The sequence continues at coordinate 80,223,830 of NW_028274822.1, read as the reverse complement.
TCTTTGCAGAGCAGAGGAGGAAGAAGGGGATGAGGAAGCATACCCAGGAGGTTCCAACGATATGTGTTTTATTTCTTAAACTAGGTGTAGAAATATAGAGACGAGTGGGGCGCCTGGGTGGCTCAGCTGGTTGAGCAGATGTCTGACTCTTGATTTCGGCTCAGGTCATGATCTCAGGATCTTGGGATGGAGCCCCAAAGTCGGGCTCCACACTGAGTGTGGAGTCTGCTTGAGATTCTCTCTCTCCCTTGCCCTCTGCCCCTCCCCCACCTTATGTGTGCACGCTCTCCCTCAAGTAAATAAATCTTTTTTTTTTTTAAAGATTTTATTTATTTGACAGAGAGAGACACAGTGAGAGAGGGCACATAAGCAGAGGGAGTGGGAGCGGGAGAAGCAGGCTTCCCATGGAGCAGGGAGCCCGATGCAGGGCTCAATCCCAGGACCCCGGGATCATGACCTGAGCCAAAGGCAGATGCTTAATGACTAAGCCACCCAGGTGCCCATCAAATAAATAAATCTTAAAAAAAAAAGAAACAAAAACGAAATACAGAGAGAAGTTACACCTTTCTTCTAGGTATGCATCACAAATTCTACTAGATGTGTAAAGCACTGGGTCATCTCAATCCTCCAAACCACTTGAAAAACATGTGCCCCATTTTCACAGAATAAAAAACTGAGGCTCAGAGGAAGCGGAGGTCTGAACTCTGCCCGACTTCAAAGCTCAGGTATTTTCTATTATTCCACTCACCAGAGGGTATCATGGTCATTCAAAGAACAGGATATAATTCAATAACGTTGTTTCTTTTTCCTTTAAATGGCACATTTAATGAGAAGGCAGTTCTGCCTATTTGATGAACTGTTTCTTTCAGAAAAGCTAATCTCCAGCTGATAAGAAATCGAGCATTTGCTTTGCACATGAGCGAGAACGTAGCTACTCTGTCCTCTTCCCCACCTCCTTCTGTGCCCTCCCCCCCTTCCCTCTCTGGTGAGGAGGGAGAGAGGGGGAGATTTAACGGAAGACTACAAAGTAAGACTTTCTTTAAGAACTCTTTGATCTAGATGGACTTCACAGATATATTCAGAACACTTCATCCTAAAACCGCAGAATACACATTCTTTTTAAGTACATGTGGGACATTCTCCAGAACACATCACACATACTGGGTCACAAATCAGGCCTCAACAAATACAAAAAGATTGCGATCATACCATGCATCTTTTCTGATCACAACACTATGAAACTTGAAGTCAACCACAAGAAAAAATTTGGAGACGACAAATATGTGGAGATTAAATAGCATGTTACTAAACAATGAATGGGTCAACCAGGAAATCAAAGAAATTTAAAAAATACATGAAAATAAATGAAAATGAGAACACAACTGTCCAAAACCTCTGGGTTGTAGCAAAGGTGGTCATAAGAGGGAAGTATATAGCAATAAAGCAATATAACACCTTAAGAAGCAAGAAAAATCTGAAATAAACAATCCAACCTTACCCCTAAATGAGATAGAAAAAGAACAAGAAATGAAACCTCAAGTCAGCAGAAGAAGGGAAATAGGAAAGACGGGAGGAGAAGTAAATGATACAGAAACAAACCAAAAACACCCCTGGTAGAACAGATGAATGAAACCAGGTATTGGTTCTTTGAAAAAATTTAATAAAATTGATAAACCTCTAGCCAGACTTTTCAAAAGGAGAAAGGACCCAAATAAATAAAATCACAAATGAGAAAGAAGAAATAACAGCCAACACCATAGAAATATATACAATTGTAAGAGAATATGAAAAATTGTATGTCACCAAATCAGACAACCTGGAAGAAATGGACAAGTTCCTAGAAACATGTAGACTACCGAAACAAACAGAAATAAATAGAAAACTTGAACAGAGCAATAACCAGCAAAGAAATTGAATCAGTAATGAAAAAAAAAATCTCCCAACAAACAAAAGTCTAAGGCCAGATGACTTCACAGGTAAACTCTACCATTTATTTTTTTTTAAAAGATTTTATTTATTTATTTGGCGGAGAGAGACAAAGTGAGAGCAGGAACACAAGCAGGGGGAGTGGGAGAGGGAGAAGCAGGCTTCCCACTGAGCAGGGAGCCCGATGCGGGGCTTGATCCCAGGACCCTGAGATCATGACCTGAGCCGAAGGCAGACGCTTAACGACTGAGCCACCCAGGCACCCCTCTACCAAACATTTAAAGAAGAGTTACTACTTATTCTTCTTAAACTATTGCAAAAAATAGAAAAGGAAGGAAAACTTCTGAATTCCTTCTATGAGGCCAGCATTACCTTGATTCCAAAATCAGATAAAAACTCCACTAAAAAAGAGAACTACAGGAGTGCTGGGTGGCTCAGTCAGTCGAGCATCAGACTCGATTTTGGCTGGGGTCATGATCATAGGGTCATGAGATTGAGCCCTGAGTCAGGCTCCACACTCAGCATGGAGTCTGCCTGCCCTTCTCCCTCCCCACATTGTTGTACACGTGTGCACACGTGTGGGCACACACTCTCTCTCTCCCAAATATATAAAATCTTAAAACAAAAACAGTACAGGCCAATATCCTTGAAGAACATGGATGCAAAAATTCTCAACAAAATACTAGCAAACCGAATCTAACAATACATTAAAAGAATCATTCACTACAATCAAGTGGGATTTATTCCTGGGTTGCAAGGGTGGTTCAATAGTCACAAATCAATCAATGTGATACACCATATTAATAAAAGAACCAGATGATCATTTCAATAGATGCAGAAAAAGCATTTGACAAAATACAACATCCACTCAGGATAAAAACACTCAACAGGGCGCCTGGGTGGCTCAGTTGGTTAAGCGACTGCCTTCGGCTCAGGTCATGATCCTGGAGTCCCGGGATCGAGTCCCACATCGGGCTCCCTGCTCAGCGGGGAGTCTGCTTCTCCCTCTGACCCTCTCCCCTCTCATGCTATCTCTCGTTCTCTCTCTCTCAAATAAATAAAAATCTTAAAAAAAAAAACACTCAACAATGTAGGTTTAGAGGAAACATACCTCAACATAATATAAAGACCATATACGAAAAACCCAGAGCTAACATCATCCTCAATGGGGAAAAACAGAGAGCTTTTCCTCTACAGTCAAGAACAAGACAAGGATGTCCACTCTCACCACCGTCATTTAACATAGTACTGGAAGTCCTACCCACAGCAATCAGACAACAAAAAGAAATGAAAGGCATCCAAACGGGCAAGGAAGAAGTCAAACTTTCACTATTTGCAGATGACACAATACTCTATATAGAAAACCCAAAAGATTCCACCAAAATAATTGCTAGAACTGATACACGAATTCAGTAAAGTCACAGGATACAAAATCCACCTACAGAAATCTGCTGCATTTTTATACACCAAAAACGAAGCCGCAGAGAAAATAAGGAATCAATTCCATTTACAATTGCACCAAAACCAGTAAGATACTTAGGAATAAACCTAACCAAAGAAGTGAAAGACCTGTACTCTGAAAACTATAAAACACTCATGAAAGAAATCGAAGACGACACAAAGAAATGAAAAGACATCCCATGCTCATGCATTGGAAGAACCAATATTGTTAAAATGTCTACACTATCCAAAGCAATCTACACATTTAATACAATCCCTATCAAAATACCACCAGCATTTTTCACAGAGCTAGAACAATCTTAAAATTTGTATGGAACTACAAAAGACCCCAAATAGCCAAAGCAACCTTGAAAAGGCAAAGCAAAGCTGGAGGCATCACAATTCCAGACTTCAAGCATATTACAAAGCTGTGTATTACAAGTATATTACAAACGGCACTGGCACAAAAAGAGACACATAGATCAATAGAACAGAACAGAAAACCCAGAAATAAACCCACTATTATATGGTCAATTAAACTTTGACAAAGCAGGAAAGAATATCCAGTGGGAAAAAGTCTCTTCAACAAATGGTGTTGGGAAAACTGGACAGCAACATGCAAAAGAATCAAATACAAAAATAAATTCAAAATGGATGAAAGACTTAAATGTGAAACATGAAACCATTAAAATCCTAAAGAACACAGGCAGTAACCTCTCTGACATCAGCCACAGCAACTTTTTAGAAGTCTCCTGAGGCAAGGGAAACAAAAGCAAGAGAAACAAAAGCAAAAATACACTACTGGGATTTCATCAAAATAAAAAGCCTCTGTACAGTGAAGGAAATAATCAACAAAACCAAAAGACAACCTATGGAATGGGATAAGATATTTGCAAATGACACATCTGGTAAAGGGTTAGTATCCAAAATCTATGAAGAACTTATATTGGGGTGCCTGGCTGGCTCAGTCAGTGAAATGTGCGACTCTTGATCTCAGGGTTGTGAGTTTGAGCCCTGCGTTGGGTATAGAGATTATTAAAAAAACAAACAAACAACAAACCCTTATAAAACTCAGCACCCAAAAAATGAATGATCCAGTTAAACACTGGGCAGAAGACATGAATAGACATTTTCTCAAAGAAGACATCCAGATAGCCAACAGACAGATGACAAGATGTTCAATATCACTCATTATCAGAGAAATGCAAATCAAATTTATAAGGAGCCATCACCTCACCCCTGTGAGAATGACTAAACTCAAGAACACAGGAAACAATAGGCGTTGGTGTGGATGAGTTTATAGCGGCATTCTCTACAATAGCCAAACGGTGGAAACAGCCCAAGTGTCCACCAACAGGTAAGTGGAGAAAGAAGTGGTATACTAATACACAGTGGATTATTACTCAGCCATAAAAAAGAATGAAATCTTGCCATTTGCAACAACACGGATGGACGTAGAGAGTATAAAGCTAAGCAAAATAAGTCAGTCAGAAAAAAGACAAATACCGTATGATTTCACTCATATGTGGAATTTAACAGAAGAACAAAGGGGAAAGAAAAGAGAAGCAAAACAAGAAACAGACTATTAACTACAGAGAACAAGTCGATGGTTACCAGAGGGGAGGTGGGTAGGGCGTGGTGGGAAGGATGAAATAGGTGATGGGGATTAGGGCATGCACTTGCGATGAGAACTGGATAGTCTACCGAAGCGCTAAATCACCTGAAACTAATATTACACTGTATGTTAACTACCTGTAATTTAGATAAGCACTTTAAAAAAAATAAGCAAAATTCCTTAAAACAAAAACCCTCTTTGATCTGATCTGCTTTGCAACTGAGACCTAGAGACCCACCCAAAACCCTGAGCTCCTGGTCCTACTCTTTATATAGAGAGAGAACTGTAAATTCACATGCAGCTTTAAGAAAGAATACAGAAAAATCCAGAATGCCCTTCTCCCAGAACCAGAATCTCGACACTGATGGCCAAGGAACCAGACAGCTGGCCCACCCCCAGTGCTCTGGTGAACTTCTCTGTTCAGTTCCTGCACTTCCTCTCAGCACCATGGGAGTAAATCCTGAGGCCCAATCACAATGTGGCATAGGTGGCTCACCCTTCTGCACCCTGGCACCACCTTAACAAGAAGTGACTGGGGAAGTTGACAGGTTCCAGTGGGACCCCCAACTGCCGGGCAATTGTCAAGTAGAGCAGAGACATGCTGATCGGGATTCCTGTTCTGCGAATCAAAACCTAAAGGAGAAAAAAATCCTTTAGCTTCATGGAAAGGAACCAGACCTTGTCATTCCCTTAACGTAAAGTTCTTACAGGGCCCCCACTGTGCATTGGGAATGACACTAGGTTTTTGTTGGGCAGTATCTGATTTATTTAGATCGGGGGTCTGCAAACTGCAGTCTGTGGGCCAAATCTAGTCCATCGCCTGTTTTTGTATGGCCTGCATAAGAAGAGTTTTAACATTTTTTAGTGTTTTAGAAAAATCATGAAAAGAATACTATTTCGTGACACATAAAAATTACATGAAATTCACATTTCCATGTCCATATAGAAGGTTTCACGGGAACACAGCCACACTTGTTCGTTTTTGCAATGTCCGTGCCTCCTTTCAATTCCAATGGCAGACCTGAGCACTGAGGACACACAGCATATGGCCTACAGAGCCAAAACGTCTGGCCCCTGACAGAGAAAGTTTGCAGATCTGTGATTTAGGGTGTGCTTCTTCCAAAAAGAATGAAAGGCCATGTCAAGAAAAGTGTGTAAAATACGACAGAAAAAATTTAAGGTACATACAGGGCAACAGAATAGATTTGAAAACGGTGCTAAGGACGAAGCACATTAAAACTAAATATCAATGATATGGCCGGCCAAATTTCCTCGGGACATTCTACAGGACAGTGCAGAAAACAGACCTGATTGGTTTCACGGTTTCATGTTTGTAAGATATAAACTGACCAAAGTAAGAGAAATACCTATTTCTAGACAGGAAATGATCTCAAAGGTTTTCACACTGAGAAAAATAAAAATCCATAGCAATATCCTGATGGTAGAGGCAAAAATGCGTTTCACTGGGCATTGAGAGATGAAAAGACAATATATTTGCCCTCAAAAACAATACAATTGGTCAGAAATTAGCTTAAAAAATACATATTATTCTGTTTTAATTCACCCGCATTTACCTGGTGCATATACAAGTTGAGGGCATTATAGTAATCCATCCGGTTCCCCTTAAACTTGAGTTGGTCGTAAAGGACATAGTTCATGGCATCCAGCACCTGGCTCTGGAGTTCTATCTCCATTATCATGGAGGATTCACCTGAAACACAGAGATCTACTCTGAGGACACAAGCACTCCCCACGTTGTGACCAGTGTCCCAAACCCGTACCAGTCTCCCAACAGGACCCAGCAGGTGCCGCCAGTCCAGGGTGGAGAAACGAATATGAACTTAAAAGTCTTTCACATTTCCAGGTGAACATGGTGGTGTCATTAACTGCTTTTCTGGTGGCATAATAGAAACATCCTGCAGAGTTTCTCAAATCCACAAATCCTCTGCAAGGTTTTCTTTTGCAAATACAGTTGGATCCAAAGCAATTCCACACCTGCCTTGAAGGCCAAGCTGGGGTGTCGACTGTTGATGCCCCGGAGGGTTTTGCAAACAAGCTCCACAATGCTGTCAATCTGGGCCTGGATATCTTTGAGGCTGATGTCAGAGAGAGGATTACAGTACTGGTCAATATATACAGCACCTGAAAATGAACAGGAATTATTGAGTAAGGTCCTATTTTTACCCTTTTCCTCTCAGTTGCTCATTTAGCCCAGACACCTGGAGCCATGGTTCTTTGCACCATCCTAGCAGATAAGCTTCGTTCGTGGATGACAGACCTTGCTGCTAATACATGGAGAAGGAGCCACATTCTCACAACAAAGAAGTTTAAACACTTTATTTTCAAAAAATAAACCGAATCCTCTCTCAAAGGTTATGGGCTCAAAAAACGGCATGATACACAACATATTCCCATATTCTATTACAAAGAGAAATAAATGCTATAAAGGAGCTCTTTCCAGTAACTATGAAAACTTAATGGCATAAGACAGTCCCTTTACTTTAAAAAAAAAAAAAAGTTGAAAGCCCTCAATGAGGGATTTCTACAAACCGTACCCCTCAAAGGTGAAATAGTTAAATGAACTTTGGAGAGAACTGTACTTTGGAATTACAGAAACAGTAACACTCAGGGAACCTGCAGCTAAAGACTTGTACAAAGTACACTGGAGACACTGTCTCTGGAATCCAGCTCGGCTCTTTACTGCCTGAGGTCATTTTCTAACCAGATGCCAAAGGGCTAACTTGATTATTTGGTTATTAAGACATTTTCATTTGAGAAGCTGCAGTTACGACTTGTTTTTGGAGTTATTTTATTTATTTTTTAAGATTTTTATTTATTTATTTAACAGAGATAGAGAGAGAGCACAAGTAGGCAGAGCGGCAGACAGAGGGAGAGGGAGAAGCAGGCTCTCCGCCGAGCAGGGAGCCCGAAGCGGGGCTCAATCCCAGGACCCTGGGATCATGACCTGAGCCAAAGGCATCCGCTTAACCGACTGAGCCACTCAGGCGCCCCTTTGGAGTCATTTTAAATTCAGGAGGTCAGGTTCTCGACCCCCTACTCACACTGCAAGGAGCTGCAAGCAGGCATCAAGAGACCCGGACCCCAGTCCCAGTTTTGCCCCTTAGCTAGGGATTGGTTCCTGGGCTTTCTTGGGATGGTTTCCTCACCTGTTGGCTGACGTCCATTCCACCCTAATGCTATGATTCCTAGACTCTATTAATGCTATCAGATTATTCTTGTTAGTCACCAAGGATTAGAACCCTGGAGCCGACTTCCACTTGCTCAACTACTTGCTCAAAAGCCTTCAATGGCTACCCAGTGCCTATAGCACTGATTTGGATGAGTTACTTTCTTTATATTTGGAAGATGAAAAAGAAAGTCATCGTCTTCATAAATAAGTTACAGAAAACAAAGCCTGTCAAATTATGTGGAATAAACAGAAGATGGGGGACTCTCCACTCCAGGATACACAGAAGATTCCAGGCTGGTGAGGATGTTTGAGTTTAATCAATGGAAAGAGATTTTTCACTTCCTTCTAGATGATGAGACTTTTACACAATCAACAAGAATCTGCACTAGGCACTGTGGAGTACGTACTGATCGTAATAATGTAAGGTCAAGAGACACGAGAAACTTAATGATCAGTTGGAGAACAAAATGCACACACCTGAAACAGACACTACACCGTGGTTTACTAGTCAATGCTACTGCACGTATGGCTTCTGAGGCGAGTAAAATCTGTAAGCGCTGCAGGAGTCGGCAGAAACTCAATGGAAGTTAAATTTGAACCGAATTTCCGCGGGTGCGCAGGATTTAAGAGGGAATTCTAAGAAAAACGGATAACACTAATGAAGATACGAAGCCAGGAGGGAAGACAATGACCTGGCTGGAGCAAAGTGGGGTGTTTTGAGAGTAACAGGCATAGGTCTGGGCTTCGGGGGAGGTCCAGATTATGGCAGGCACTGAAAAGCAGGCAGAGTTAATCTAAAAAAAAGGAAATCAGCCAGCCGCAAAGGGGTGGTGAAAAGGCCAGGTTTCAGGCTGGACTGGTGCTAGGTGTCAGTGGCCTTGAGGCTCAGGAAGGCAAGTGCCACTTCGAAAGCGGCTGCCGGGAGAGGTGACAAGTCTGCCCAACCACAGGAATAGAATGGGGACACAACCATGCCAACACTGGAAAGAAAGAAAACTGATGAACTGGATAAGTCACAGGGAGCAGGGAATGAAAGTGAATGAACAGTCGTACCTGCACTTCATAACCATAATTTATGGGAGTGCTTCTGCAATATGCTAGGAATTTAAATTAGTTTAAAAAAAACGAAGTCACATTTTGTTCTTGTCTGACTTAGCAGGAACAAAGTTATTCCCTTCATCATGTCTGTCCACTCGACTTCTTTCTCCTCACTTCTCATTATGGACAAGCAGACTCACTGATGCACAAGGACACTTCGTCCTCATTAAACTCCAACCAGGGAGGTGAAGGTGAAGGGATTTGCTTGAAGTCACACAGAGACAAAACTGGACAAATTTCTGATTTGGACATGATGCTTCAAAGCTTATTAGAAAAAGGGAATTTAACCTCATTAGCTAAATTATCAGCCTCATGCTTTGAACTGACGGTGCATCTTGAGAAAACACTGTCTCTTCAGCTGACAGCCAAACACTCTGGCAAAATCTTAGCTCCAAGTTTAGCAGTTTTGCCTGTCTAACCTCCAGAAGTCCATGCAGCACAGTTCACTTTTCTGCCACGCCACCCTCAGGGACGGTCTCCACTACTGATGTGAGCGACAGCTTAGCTGCCTATCAGAAGATCACTGTCAGAGCCTCACCTTCAAGATACGATTCATAGTCATCAGGCTGCTGAAGAAATGCCTTCAAGTTATTTAAAATTTTCTGTTGGCGTAGGTAGTAGAGAATTTTTTTAGCGTAGTATTTCCAGGTCAAAGCTTTTCTGGAAGACAAACAAACAAGTCAATGAGAATCAAGATACTAAATAAAACCTTCGATTACCTTATTTTTTGCTTCACACTAATCATAGGATGTAAAGAGCCTACTGAACAAGAAAAATATAACTGGTTCGTGATCACATGGCACTTCCTATCATGGAACAGATAGCACAATTTACGACTTTGCATTTGTAACTAACACTAGACCATTCGTGCTGAAATCCAAGAAAACACTGACCTGTTTGGCTTCAGATTTACTAAAAGGAAATCCAAGAGAAAGCTGAAAAGCGGGGGCAACTGGCTGAGGCTCAGGAACCAGGGGTGAGGTGTCTGCAATCTGCTGGCCCCTGGGTACCTGCCTCAGGAACTCAGGCCTTGGGCTAAGGCTCCCTCTTTCTACGCTCACTCCATGGTGATCTCATCCCATCTCACGGTTTCAAATATTATCTCCACTGACAGCCCTCAGTTTATTTTCCAGTACGCATTTCTCCTCTAAACTCCAGACCTGTATGTCCAACTGCTCCTCCACAACCCCACCTGGTTGTCTGGTGAACCCCTTACCCATGCTTCCCCTCCCAGCAATCCCCCTGTCTCAGGTAAAGGCAACTCTGCCATTGCAGTCAGGCCGAAAACCTTGGAGCTCTCCTGGCCTCCTTGCTTGCTTGTTCTGCGGCTACATTCAACACAACCACCTGTGCTATTCGCTGTAGCTCAAAGTCTACCAGACATGTGAACACTTCCCACTCACTCATCTAAGTCCCCATCATCTTTTGTCTGTATTTTAACAGTCCCTGAACTGAGCCCCCAGCTTCAAACCTGCCCCTCTACAGTCTCCCCTCCACACGGCAGCCTCAGTGCTTCAGTTAGCTAAGTCACAGCACAAAAACCCTCTGCCCCAAATTCTTCGCGGGTTTTCCACCTTGCTCAAAGTAAAAGCCCAAGTCCTAACGATGACCTAAGAGGTCCTTTAAACTCTCCCCCCATTACCCCTCTGACCTCAATTCCTGCTCTTCTCTGCCTCCACCAGGCCTCCGGCCACACTGGCTTCCCTGCTGTTCCTTCATGCCTGGTGGTGCTCACCTCGGGCCTCAGCACTCTCAGCTCCTTGACTGGAACATTCCTTCCCTGGAGATCTGCAATCTGCACCCTCACCTCCTTTCAGGTTTTCATTCAAATGTCATCTTGAGTATGGCCTTCTCCCCTCACCCCCAAATACCCCTCCCTGATTAGTATTTGTTTACAGCAATTCGCATCTTCTAATGTAATAAATCATCTTACTTGGTTAGTGACTATCTCCCCTACTAGAATGTAAGCATTTCTGTGTTGCTAACTAGTGTATTCTCAGTGCCTGGGATAGTTTCTGGTACACAGTAGATGCTCAATAAATATTTGCTAAGCGAATGAAATGCTTTACCAGATATCCAAATGTACACAGGGATCACGGGAAATAGGAGGGACACGGATTAGTTTATCTGTGTGGCTTCAGAAATAAAGAACTCTCTGGGGCGCCTGGGTGGCTCAGTCCGTGAAGCGACTGCCTTCAGCTTGGGTCATGATCTCCAGGTCCTGGGACTGAGACCCACATTGGGCTCCCTGCTCAGTGGGGAGCCTGCTTCTCCCTCTCCCTCTGTCTCTGTCTCCCCCACCCTGCTTGTGCTTTCTCTCTGGCTCGTTCTCAAAAAAATAAATGAAATCTTAAAAAGAAAAAAAAAAAAGGACTCTTGCTCTTCAGTTAGTAAATGAAAATCGGCAGAACTAGGTTCTACCAGTCTTTTAACCTTTGAGTTGTAAAGTATGTCAACCTAGAAAACTGCACGAAACAAATAAGCAGCTTCATGAATTAAGCTTAATACACGATTATAAGACAAACATCCTCGTACCTACCAATCAGGCTGAGAAACGACTTCACAGACACCCCAGAGCCCTCCAGGGCCCTCTCTCTCCCATCTACAGCCATCACAACCCACACCTTCATGCTCATCACTGCCTCACCAAATGTACATCCCCGAACACTCTAGTCTAGCCCATTTTGAGGTCATTCAAGTCTCTTAATGCACAGGCTCCCCCTCCATCTTTCCTTTCCCTTGCACTTTATTTGTTGAAGAAACCTGGTTGTGTGACCTGCAGTTTCCCACAGTCTGGAATTTGTTGACTGCATCCACAAGGTATGGTTTCACATGTTCTTCTGTCTTCTGAATTTCCTGTAAATTGGATGTAGACCCTTGATCAGATTCAGATTCCATTTATTTGGCAAGACTACTTCACAGGTGGTAAGGAAGTCCTTCCATCAGGAGGCAATCATGCCTTGGCTTTCCCTTTCGGTGATGTTAGCAGCCACTGCTCCTCAATGCCCAGGTCCATTAATTCATTAGAGGTTGCAAGGGGTAATATTCTAATTCCACCATCCTTTCTTCATTTATTAGCTGGAGCATTTCTATAAGGAATAATTTCCCCTCATCCACTACTTAATTCCCCCAATGGCACAATAAATAGGAAAGGCAGGATAAATGCTTGTGTCTTTCCTTTTGTTTTTCAAAATAATAATAATTTGAATTCTTATTATCCTCCAAAGGTGAACAATTAGTCGTTCCTGAGTATTATGATGAGCTAACAGAGCTATACACAGTTGGTGTGTTTCAACCCATCCCAGTGATTATCCATACTGCTGCTCAAATCACATCTCTGGCCAATGAAAGCCTCTCCATGTTGGCTCCTGAACACTTACAACATGAAATATTGATACTTCTGATATCTGGTTCCAGATTTCCAAGATGCTTCCAGACTTATCTTTTTACAATTCCTGTATCAGACCTAGAATCAGCCCTTTCCCCACAATCGTGGCTTCTTTTGATGGGAAAGGGTATATCAAGACCACTATCTGGGTACTAGGGATCCTCATTTCTACTAGATTGGTTATTGTTTCTGGACCTTTTCAACGGACAGAAATAGTAGGTCCAGTGTGTCTATGTGTGTATCCACACACACACCCCTACATATTTTTAAATATATCTCAGGAATTCACACTGATACTTCTAAATCAAATGCAGAACTAAACAGTTTTTACCATCTTCTATTTTGTATCTCTAACTTTTCTTCTTCCGAGAATACCCCACTTCTCTAGAATACCAGAGATGAATTAGAATATCACCTAGATACTCGTTTGCTTTATTCCACATCTTAGAAACACACAAATGCCCAGCCTCAGAATAACAAGACCAGTATTTTCATCACCTTGATAAGTACTGAAAACAGCTAAGTATTTGTTTCCATTCTCCCCTACTCTCTGCTCATTTCTTTAAACAACTGTACTAGATCTATGTTGAAAAGGTTTATGGCCATTACATACTTTTTACCCTATTAACTGTCACTTGGATTTAACTCTACAAGTAAATATGTATTTAATGCTCACCATTAGTCCTTCTGTCAGTGTCTCTCTGGTTGTTTTGGTTGTTTGAAGCTCATTTTCTAGCACATTTCTCACGAAGGGCTCAAAAGTCCCCGAGTCCTCACAAGTTGGTAAGTTTGTCTGCAGCCTTTATACTTGGAAGTCAGTTTGGCTGGATATAAAAATCCTTGGCTGACATTTCTGATCCTTGAGCATCTTAAATATATTACTCTTTTTCCCTCTGACATAGAGCAACTGTTGAAAAGTCTGATGATATTCTGATTCTCTTAACCTTATCAGTGCCTTCATCTTTTTTGGTTGGATGCCCAAAAGACTTTTCTGTCTTTAAAATCCAGTAGGTTTACTGAAATATGTCTCAGTGATGGTCACTCTGGGTCATTTTCTCAGGTACAGCGTATGCCACTTTTAATATGTTGTTTCAAATCTTTATTGTAGATGTACTCTTTTTAAAGATCACACAGAACACCATAAATGCAAACTGTTTTCAAATATCCAGAGATTGGTGCTTCAGCATTTATGGAAAACTATCCTTCCTTCCTATGCTTTCCATATTTGCACAATAAGCATTTGCCAGGAATGAATACAAACAGGGTCCCTCAAGAACTCCAGCATCCCAAAATATTTACAAATGTAAGTATTCCCTCTCATTTAAAAACAACCCTGTCTTAGGGTTGTTCAAATGTGTGTCAGGCCAAGAGGTGACATTATCTGTGACACTCATTTTTAAAAAGACTATAACTATGCTTTTTTTGTAACTGGCTGTGCATATTTAGTCATGTTTGCCAATCTAAGTAAAAAAAAAAAAAAATTCGTTGTTATTTAACATTTCTTTGCAGAGTGAATTTAAAGATCTACAGGATTCTCAGCCCTCTGGATCTGCTCTTCTGTGAATGTCCTCCTCTTCTGCGTCTTTTTCAATTTCTTCTTAGACATTTTAAGAATTCTACTGATGTTCTTTATAGTTTCTTTGGTCAAAAGGAAGTTTATTTTTTATTGCAAAACTCTGTCTATATTCTTGTATTGCTCTGGTCTCATTAATCTTAGTTAAGTAGCTCTCCCTAGATTAGACACAAAGTCTGCTATTTTACTGACGGATTTTCATTGTGATAATTTTAAAATTTAGGTTATTTAATCTTTTGGAACTTAATTTTTGTGTATGATGTCAGTTTTACTTTCTTCCAGATGAATATTCAGCTATTTCCAATAACAACCATTAAGTATGCCACCTTTTCCCCTCTGACTTTAAATATATTATCTTTTATGCTGGGACACAATTCTGAATTATTCTGTCACTCATGTAGCTCTCAACTCTCAATTTAAACACTGTTTCAGTTACAGCCAGCTTCATCTATGTCCTATTACCCAGTGATGCAAGCTTTACAAAGTGATTATTTAAAAATTGTGGGGTTTTTTTGGCTCATCTAGTGAATTTATTCTTCTTGACATATTTTATGACAATATTATCCAATTAAAGCAAAAAAACTCCTGTCCCCAAACTCTTTTTGCATCCTAATTGGAATAGCACTAGGGTTATGTGTTAATTTTAGAAGAACTGACATTTTTGTAATAGTAAGTCTCCCCAGTCAAGGACATGCTATCTTTTATGTTTTTCGGTAACATTCTATAGTCTGACCTCGGACGCTCATTCCCAGGAACCTATTACTTAGAAATAAGACCACAAAAAACATCACCCTCCACAATAACATAAGATGGAGAAGAAAGTGGCTGCTCATCAACAGTGGGATAGTTAAATAAATTACAGTATGTACTGTAAAACAGTATACAGCCATTAATAAAATGAATTTGACTTTTTATCAGTTGATTAGATTTCCACAAGGTAATGCTAAATGAGAAAAAAAAGATACAGAAAAGCACCTATTTTATGATCACAATTCTGTGAAATAAATGATCTCCCTCCATCCCCACATATATTGATGTGTATCAGAATGTTAGAACATAGGCTAAGCTGTCATCATTAATTACAGGGGTGGGGCAGGGAAAGCCAATGCAAATGGAGAGAGTGGGGAGGAATGGAGAAACAGCATAAGCAAGAAAAAATAAAGTCTGCATTCAACATCAAATCAAAACTACAACAACCAATAAACTTAGTATATATGACATTATGTTTACATATTTGAAAGTATACTCACATATATGTAAAAAAGACAGGTCAGCTTTTATTTTTAAGGCTGTACAATACTATTAGATCATACTTCAATTCATTTATAGATAAACCAAAATACAAACGGAAAAATGACCTCTGCATCTGAACTCATCCAAGGCCTAGAATAGTGGCACATTTACCTCTCCCCTACAGTTGTTCCTGATAGATAGTTCTCTCTCCTAAACCCCTTTAAAAACAAGAAAATATCCTATGCCTTGTTTGTGAGCTATCGCACAATAAGCTCTAAGGAAGATGCTAAGCTAGCCTTATCTTCTATCACTAATAGTTTCCAGAACTTTTAGGGCAGAAAATCTTTTTCATTGGTATGTTAAACTGGAAGCCAAGTCATCTTTTAGGTAAACTGGAAATTAACCTTCACAGCAGAAAATATGAGGCATAAAAAATTTTAAACAACAAACAAGAGACGATGGATTCTTCTTGATCAGGAGAGATAAAGGAAAGGTTCAATCAGATACCAATAATGTTCAAGGCCAAAGTAAGATCATTTCTTAACAAAACTCAGAAATCATTAAGAAAATCCTCCATTAAATTAAAACATGCCTAAGAAATCAAGAAAAAAATTCAATCCATAACAGACAAATTTGGTGATGGTAGGTGGAGAGGTCATAAAGGAAGGGTAGTTTATATTACTAAGTGACATAATAGATATAAGTGCCAAGCACAGTATTTGACCCATACTAGGAATAAATACTAATTCTTTTTTCCTTCCAAAAGGATTTTTGCAAGGTTTCTTTAAATATCAATTGTCTCTGTGTATTTACATTACTTACACAGAATTTTTCAAGAATATAACGATGGCAAGACATGAAATATTTGGAAAACATATCCCAGGGTTCAGCCACATACAAATTACAGCAGTTAATTCTGGGCATTATTAGAATGAACAAAAAACAATCCTTGCTAAAACGTGTAACTTACCTTCCTTCCATATTTAGGATACACACCAATTCATCCTCAAAAAATATCTCTGGTCCCTCAAGATTCTCAATGTCACTAAAACCATTACAAGGGACCTATGAAGAAGACATATACAAACAGGCCTCAATAACAGGCAATAATCTGTCACTCTCACACACAAATCTGAGTTGCAAACAAAGATGCTCATGTGCATGGAAGTGGTAACAGCTGTCCTACACTATCCTGCACCACCCACCATGGGTGGCAAGTAACATGTGGAGTAACAATAATTTGTTCAGATCTTACTGCCCCAGTTGTAAATTAATTATATTTTCATAGTCTGGAATTTCTGAAATTACTCAGAGTTCTAATGTGAAGAAAAATAGCTCTGAAACAAGGATTAGAAATACAAAATATCATAATTTACAACAGTGATTTCATGCAATTTATGTTGTACTCAAGTAGGAGCACAGGACCAGAGAGAAGCCTAGTACTTTGGGCAACTCACTTAACCCACTGGGCCTATTTTCTCCTCTGTAAATTGAGGTGGGGGTACCAATAAGCTTTAAAATTCTACTACTTCTCCCATTTTGTTTTGAAAGTAGCCAGGAAATTTCATGTCAACCTGTGTGCATGCAGAGAACACAAGAATATAAGGGTCCTGAGCCAAAGTAATCATCCACCCACAGATCAATCTTAAGTCTATTCCTGCTATATTCAAAGTCCTTGACATATTTCTAATTAGGCAGTGGTACACAGAAAGAGGGAGCTAAGGAAAAAATACAGCAATTCATCATTATTAGACAAACACACAGGCTGTTAAAAATGCACACAAAACCAGCTGGACTAGAAACAGAGGATGCAAATTAGTAGCCCATGACCAAGTGCATCAAATACATCTAGCGCCCAAATATATGTGTGTGCAATCACATTTGTACCAGTTTTAAAATCTGATATGAAGGCTTTTGGCCAGGGCATGGCTTATCCAGAATAGAACATAAATTCTGTCCATCTTAATATCAACGAAAATTTATTTATAGAAATGAATTACACTAGGGGCGCCTCAGTCAGTTAAGCGTCCCACTCTTGATTTCGGCTCAGGTCATGATCTCAGGGTCCTGAGATCAAGACCCACGTCCGGCTCTGCGCTTAGTCCTGAATTAGCTTTGTGTCATCCCTGCTCCTGCCAACCGCCTGCTTGCTCTCACTCTGGCTCCTGCTCTCTCTTTCTCTCTCAAATAAATAAAATCTGAAAGGAAAAAAATAAAGAGAGGGAGAGAGAGAGAGAGAGAGAAAGAAAGAAGGAAAAAGAAAGAAAGAATGACAGACAGACTGGAAGGAAGAACTGAATTACATGGGGGATATCTGGTTTTATTCCCCATAGGGGAATAAGTTCAAATTTGTCCAAAGTTCAAATTTTCCCTTTCAAAACTTGAAAAGTCTTGAAAACAATTCACATGTATGAACTCCATTTAGTAATATTAATTAAAATTAGAAAATAGGAATTAATCAGGGTGCCTCACTAGCCCAGTCAGGAGAGCATACAACTCTTGATCTTAGGGTTGTAAGCTCAAGCCCCACATTGAGTGTAGAAATTACTTTAAAATAAAATCTTGGGGCCTCTGGGTGACTCAGTTGTTAAGCGTCTGCCTTCGGCTCAGGTCACGATCCCAGGGTCCTGGGATTGAGCCCCTCATCGGGCTCCCTGCTCCAAGGGAAGCCTGCTTCTCCCTCTCCCACTCCCCATTTGTGTTCCCTCTCTCGCTGTGTCTCTGTCAAATAAATAAATAAAATCTTAAAAAAAAAAAACTTAAAAAAGAAAGGAAGAAAGTAAGAAAAGAGAAATTAATCTTCAGTAAACCAGGAAGTAAAATAAACCAGAGGCACCTGGCTGGCTCACTCAGTAGAGCATGCGACTCTTGATCTCACAGGGTCCTGAGTTCAGGCTCCACACTGGGTGTACAGTTTACTTAAAACAAACAAAAAATCCCAAAGCCAATAAATAAATAAATCAGACTGGCTCATTTCTAGGCCCTCAATCAGAAGTAAATTTAAGGGGTGCCTAGGTGGCTTAGTTGGTTAAACATCTGCCTTCGGCTCAGGTCATGATCCTAGGCTCCTGGGATTGAGCCCTGCATCGCTTCGGGCTCCCTGCTCAGTAGGGAGCCTCCTTCTCCCTCTCCCTCTGCCATTCACTCCCTTGTGCTCTCTGGCTCTATCTCTCTGTCAAATACATAAAATCTTAAAAAAAGAAAGAAAGAAAGAAAGAAATTTAAAATATTAGTGTGAACTACTTCCCGGAATTACAAAAACTTAAGAATCATGACCTAATATAGAAACTTCTGAGACGCTTTGTGGGAAAAGAAAACAACTACAAAAACCCATGCATTTCAGCAATATTTAAAAAAAAAAAAACAAACAACACTTTTCAGGGATAATGAATGCAAGATAATTTAACTGACGGAGTGATACGTCTGATTTACAGATAGCTTCCAATCCTTCCAATTACCTTAAGAAACAATGCTATTCACTAGTGGTTAGTTAGAACTTGCAAAGCCAGAGAAGAAAAACCGTATTAATTTTGTCAACCCTTCTGGGAAAACAACTGGGCAAACGAAATCTGTAGTGTTTGATCACCGATAATCCCCTAACTCCAGCGGGGGCTGTGAAAAATATGTCTAACCTCCTCCAGGAGAAATGATGCTGATCTGGATTCCCTCTACATTGTGCTGCGGGTCCCTCCCTCCCTCTCCACCCCCATTCTCTCTCTGGCTTTAGAAAAGTAAAGCTGGCAGGGACAAATGGCTTCGTGTTGTTGGCTGGGAGGAAAAGGACACAATGACTCTTGCGGCCATCTAAGTGAGTCAGGGACTGTGAGAGAACTGAAAAAGAAGTATCAGAAAGCTGGATGAGCTAATGCCTACAGACCCAGACACATACACCACTAGCAGGCAAAAGCGGGGAGCTACATCAACGGATCCTTACGTGCTCCGAAAAGAACCTCTTTGAGAATGAGGCTACAATCTTCCGGGCTTCTAACCCAGCTTTTTGCCGAACTTTATACTCCTCCAACCAATTGACGTAGTCGGTGGGGCTGTAGTGTTTCATAAGGGAAGGCCACCTACAAGGAGAGAAACACCCTCTCAGCTTAACGGAGACTCAAAGGCAGACACACGAATCAAAGACAGCCTTGAAAAACAGGGAAAGCAGTATGGTTTAGTGGCACCGGGGCCCTGGCGGTGACCCTAGTTCAAATCTCCACCCGGCACGCAGCCTGCGGCGTGACCTTGGCGTGGCAGTAGGAATGCTCCGTCTCCACTCCCCATCTATAAAATGGGGACAGTTGCAGCAACAGTAATAGTGACGACAAGGGCTGCTAACATTGATCGCGCGCCTCACAAGGGCCGGGCCCTGTGTAAATAAATGCTCCTTACACATCATCTCATTTAATAACCACAGTAGAAGGTAGGTCTGATTATCCCCGTGTAAACTCGATGAATGGGGCTCAAAAGAAAGGGAAGTCGCCACCCCCCCCCAAGGTCATACGGCAAGTGTGCCACGGCCAGATTGATCCGGGGTCCCACACCGAAATCTGTGCTCTCCGCCCGCAACCGGGGAATGCTGCGTCCGCTTCCTCCAAGGGCTGTTAGGATCACTGCATCATCGCCGGATCCATGTAAACATTTTAGCTCGGAGTCGGGCACAAAGAAGCGCGCAGGATGGATCAGCAGCGATCCTACCGTCGTCACCCTCTATGGCGGGCCCCTGGCTGCCGGGAGCTTCCCGATGCGCAATTTGGGCAGCGGCGGGTCCGCGCGGCGTGGACCCCAGGGGCCCGGAGAGCCGGCGGCCCGGAGGCCTTTGTCTGTCGGTCCGCGGGCAGGGGTCCGGGGGTGGCCTCCGGGGAGAGGGTCCGCGCGCGGGCAGGGAGGAGGCGGCGCGGGCCGGCCAAGCCCGAGCCCGGGCCCGGGGGGCGCGGGGCGGGGGCGCGGGCGGCGGGCTCACCTCACCCGGAACTGCTCCTTCCACACCTTCCCGCTACTCTGGCACAGCTCGCGCAGTCGCCGGCAGGTGCTGGAGACGCGGCCGATGTCGGCGGCCGTCAGCGAGCCGCTGCACAGGATGTACTCCAGCACCTCGCCGGGCAGGTTGACGAGGCAGCTGAGGCCCGCCGCTTCGGGCGCGGCCTCCTCCGCCAGCGCCGGCACCACCTCCATCGCGCTGTCGACCGCTGCCGCCGCCATCTTGTCCGCGTACCTGGGCCCGCCGCGCGCGCGCGCCAGGGCGCCCCGCTTCGCCCCGCCCACTCGCCTTGAGGGGCGGGCGCACGGATCGCCCCGCCCGCGTTCTTGGCCACACCCTCTCGGCCCGGGCTGCGACGGGTCGAAGGAAGCCGGGTCTTGGCAACTGCGCGGTGGGTCTGGGAGCTGGGAACCCGCGGTCGTAGCAGCCTCCAACTTTCTTGTGTGTCCGGAGCGCTTCCTGTGCGTGAGCTCAGCGGTCCTTCCGAATAACCCTATCACCTCTTATCTCCCCGAGTTACAGATGCGGAAACTGAGGATCTAGCTAAACGGACTTGCTCACAATTCCGTGTACTGAAGAGAGACTTGACTTCTGCTTGACTGCTCTAAATATTCTTGAGTTGGTGCTATTTTTACATTTTACATTTCTTTCTCCTCTATTAGAGCCCTCTATGATGGGTGCTGTAATTATACCCATTCTAGGAATACGGAAAGCAAGGCTCATAAAGGTGGGAGTCACTGGTTCAAAGTCACAGACACAAAAAGTGGTAGAGCCTGGCTTTGAACCCTTAAAGCAGGAATTACCATCCGGGTAATTCAGTGCCTACACCAATAATAATAATAATAATAATAATAATAATAATAATAATAATAATTTTATTATTAATAAATATCAAATAAATAAATGTTATTATTTTTAACCCGGGGCCCTGTGCTGTGTGCCCTGGAGATACAGATGTGAGTAAGACGGTGTCCTTGCCTCACAAGAGCTCAAAGTCCAGTTGGGGGGACACATAGGTATAGAAAAATCTACTGTCAGTACATGGAGGCTCAATAAGGCCCCCACCTCAATTTGGAAATCAGAATGCCCTGAAAGTATTGAAGTTGTAAAGTTAACTCTCAATGGATGGTGTTAAGCCATCCATTGCTCCCTACTGCCCTTAGAAATGAATCCAAAATCCCTAACATTCTTGCAAAGGGATAGTCCCCTGTTTACCTCTCCTTATCTATCTGAAGCCATTCTTTCCTTCACTAGTCACATCCCAGCCAGCCTGGTCTCTTTCCTTCCACTTCTGGCCTTCACAGGTATGCTGGTCCCACTGCCTGGAATATATTTTGTGCTAGAATGTCCTCCTTCTAGCTCCTCCGCCTCTTCCTCCAGGCCTTAGTTTAACCTCTCCAGATGACCTCCCGTTTCCTCACCTCAGCCCCACTGCCCCGCATATGATTCCTTCCCAGCATTTTTCAGTCTTGTCTTTACTTACTGAATTAATTTATAACTGTCCAACCTTCATCTTTCCTGCTAGATCAGAAGCAACTTCAGCATCAGGACTGTATTTGATTCACTGGTGGGTGCCCCGTGACTTGGCTCAGGCCCCATACGTAGCAGATCCTCAATAATTGCCTGTTATTTGCATTGTCCAACCAGCTGTTTAGCTAGAGCAGGTCAGACTTTCTGAGGGACAGTTTCTCATCTGTAAAATGGGGATAATAAGAAGAATGCTGGCCTCCTGGGATTGTCAGGAGAATTCAGTGAGTACATGGAGATAAAGCGCATAGAACAGAGCCCGACACAGGGAAAGTGCTGGATAAAAGTGTGTCATGGGGGAATGGGGAGATACTGCTTCATGAGTACAGGTTGTATTTTGGAGAGATGGCAATGTTTTGGAACTAGATGGAGGTGGTAGTTGCACAACATTGTGAATGTACTAAATGCCACTGAATAGTTCATCTTAAAATGTTTAATTTTAGGAGCACCTGGTGGGCTTAGTTAGGAGAGCATGGGACTCTTCTTGATCTCTGGGTTGATGTCCAGAACTCTCTCTGCAGCCCAGTTCGCTCCTCTGAGATCTAGACTCGCTTAGCTAACTGCTCACCTGACATTCCCTTTGGGTCCCTAAAACTCAGTGTGTCCAGGAGAAAACACACATCCTCCAGCAACTTCACCTTGCCCTCTTCCAGTGGTTCCTGCCTTAGGAAAGGCCACCCATCCATCCGTTTCTGCAAAACTAGAAGTCGTGGCCATCCTTGGCACCTCTTTCTCCCTCACCATCTCCATATGAATGACCAATAGAGGTTAATTCCTCTATAAAATGGGGATAACAACAGATCTTCCTATTAAATGAAACAATGCATATATGTCAGTTACTATTGCCGCATAACAAACCCAATACGTAGTGGGTGTAAAACAACCTTGTTTTTTTGCTTTTGATTTTGTGGACCAGGATGTGGGGAAGGTCTTAGCTGGGCAGCTCTGAATTGGGATGAGGTGGTGGCTCCAGATTCCATGCTCTCAAACACAGCATGTACTTAACTCCGTCAGATCCTACAGGGCCTGGAAAGAGGGTTGGGATCTTCTCTTAAGTGTGCTGGGAAGCACTCTCCATACTCGAATGCCCAAACAGAGGTTATGTTCTCTCTGCTTCAGTTTCTCTGAGAAAACTTTTTTGGGGGCGGGGGGAGATAAGGAAACAATTTTCTTCTCTAAAAGGTCACTTCTAATAGTTATCAATCTGTCTCTTTCTCTCTGTTTCCTTAGCCATGGTCCCAGTCCATGTCCCAGCATGGCCCCTAAATGTTCCCCTGGCTTTCACCCTGGGCCAGAGAATGTGAAAATCAGCCCCAGTGACACTCAGACTTTGGTAACCAAAGTTTTCAGGCCATTAGGTAGAAGGCAGACCCCACAGCCGCACAGGTGATTGGCAAGCTGTTCTCATGAAACAACTATTGTTTTCTTATCAATGCCACCCAGGCCCTCCTTCTCCCCCCACCCCCCCCTTTTTTTAAAGTATGCTCCCCAGCCAGCACAGAGCCCAATGCAGGGCTCAGTCCCACCACCCTGAGATTAAGACCTGAGCTGAGATCAAGAGCAGGATGCTTAACCAACTGAGCCACCCACGTGCCCCTCCTTTTTCCCATTTCTGATCAAAGATGACCAAGATCCTGTCAGGAGAAAAAAATGAAAATCTCCTGCCAGTCCAGAAAAGCCTCTCCACAATTCTAGAAAAGAGTAGTTTTAATAGTGAATAAGCAAACTAGACTTGAGGCACAGCGCAGGTCATCTGCTAATAAGATTACAAAACGGAGAGAAATCCCACGCTTTTCATGTATAGCCAAGTACTGCGTCCCAAACATGCTCTCAAGATTAAGGCTAACTTGTCCTCAGGTAGAAAGACCTGACGCATCTTTCCTAGTTCATCCTAAACTCACTTGGTAATCAGGGTACACATTGTGCTGGGTAATTGCCTTTGTCTCAAGGAAGTAATAAAACTTCTCATCTTTACGATAAGCAGGAGGTTACAGCTTGGAACAAGTTGCTTAGGCTAAACCCCCACGGTCCCAGGGAGTTAGGGACACTATCTTCCTTGATATTTACATTTCAAAGAGGCTTCTCTTCTCCCTCCGCCCCTCCCCCTGCTCATGCTCTCTTTCTCTCTCACTCTCTCTCTCAAATAAATAAATAAAATCTTAAAAAACAAAAAGAAAACATGATGCTAAGTCAAAGAAGCCAGCCACAAAGGGACAAATATTGTATGATCCCACTTACGTGAAACATCGAGAATAGGCAAATTCATAGAGTTAGAAAGTAGATTAATGGGAGGGCCTGGGAGGGAGGAGGCAATGGGGAGTTATTGCTTAATGGTAATAGAGTTTCTGTTTCGGGTGATAGAAAATGTTCCGGATGTTCTGGAAATAGATACTGGTGACAGTTATACACCATCGTCCTTTATATATTTTTTTAAGGTTTATTTATTTATTTATTTGAGAGAGAGAGAGAGAGAGAGAGTGTATGCGGGGTGGGGGAGGGGCAGAGAATATGGAGCAGACTCCCCTCTGAGCATGGAGCCCAATGCGAGGCTCAAGCTCACGACTCCGAGGTCATGACCTGAGCTGAAACCAAGAGTCGGAGGCTCAACTGACTGAGCCACCCAGGCGCCCCCACCATTGTCCTGTATACATACCATCGGATTGTATACTTAAAAATAGCTAGATGGTAAATTTTCTGTTACATACAGTTTACCATATTAAAAAAAACAGCAAAAGATTTACATACATATCAAAAAGACAGAGGAAAGATTTACATGCACATAGTTTCTCAAGGAAATGCTCTAAGAAGGGAAAAAGGGAATGAATCTCTTTCTGCTTGGGCAACAGGGAAATTTCTGAACAATTTACCCTGTAGGACCCTCTTCCCAAACTGCCAACTGTATTGAACAGAGAGCCAATCCCCACAGCCCTAGCTCCTGCTTAAAATTACCTAACACAAGTCCAAATCCCAGACTAATCCCTTCTGGTCCCTCCTACCTGGCCCCCCCAGATCCCCCCGGGTGCCCCCTCCCTGCTCCAGCAAGTGAATAAACCCATCTTTGTGGATTATCGCATGTGGTGTAGGTCCCGTTATCTTTGGCTAGAGGGTTTCAATATTCCTCTCCCAAGAGATCTCTATGACCTAACTAGAGAGACCATTCCCACAGCCTTCAACATCTTCAATGGCTTCAAAAGAAGTGTACAAACTCTTTCTCTTCTGATCCATCTCCCCAGACTCTGTCCCACCTGAGGGCCTTTGCTAATTCCGTTCTTTTTTTTTCCTGGAGGGCCGGCTTCCTGGTTCCTAACTCACGTTTAGATGTCCAACTCAAGCACCCTGTCTGCAGAAACACACACTGGGGGAAGTGTGCCCTCAAGGGGTCCTGTTCCATTCATTACACACTCCCAAATTGTCATAGTACACACATTGTACTGTTGTGCGAACTATTGTGTGAACTGTTGGGTTCACTCACCGGCACGGGCAGATCCAGCTTCCGTGGGGCCTGGAGCTTATACTGTTTGGAGGCCCTATTTTAGAAAAGGAAGGCATCAAGATGAAAAAAATGAACAGGGGCACACTTGTGTAGCATGAGAAAAGAAGGGGCCTTGAAAGGGTCTTTCCAAGTGAGGGGGCCCCGGAGTTAAGCTTCATTAGCTCCACGGGAAACACATCTCTTCTTATAAAATGATGACCTTCATGACAGCAGGGCCTCTGTCCGATTTTGCTCAGATATTTATTGAATGTACGGCTAGGGTATGTGAGAGGGTGTCACCCTATCCTACAGACACTTCTTCAGACCAAAGAGCCCCCCCGAATCCCCCCAAGCATGCTTGGCTTGCTCCCTTAGGCCGCCTCAGTCATGGGGCTGATGAGACCTTCCCCAACCACCTTCTGTAAACTCTCCGTCACTCTGCTGTTTTTCTCCAAAATTACTTATCACCCTTTATCGTTATGACATACTCCTTCAAAAAAATTACCGTCTCTCTCCTTCCAACAGAATGTGAGACCTCTTGGTTGACCTCCACTGTCTACAAAAGGGCCCAACACATAGTAGGTCCTCATTATATTTCTAGTGAATAAGGGATTAATCCTGTAAGTGCAAGTCACTTGAGCTGGTTGTAAATTGCACGGGGTGGGGGGTGGACGTGAATCTTTAGGGCCAGAGCCTAGACAATGGCAGGCTGACTAATGGCCCCCAAACACGTTCATATTCTCACATCCCTGGCGCCTCTGATTGTACTATGAGGTGTGTGTTTTCTTCCAACACCACCAAGCAATCCTCCAACACTAGTTGGGTGTCCTACGATTCAACCCAATTCTGACATTGTCTACTTGGAGACCCCACGGGTTCAGGGCTCAGACTGATAAGACTGTCCCCCTCTCCCCCACTTTAGCTGATACTTAGAAGCAGAGGTTGTTGCCTGTGGTTCTGATTGGCTATAAACCAGAAGTTCCCCCGACCTCTTCACCAGTTTGATTAATTTGCTAGAATGACTCACAGAACTCAGAAACATTTTACTTCCTTGATCACCGGCTTATTACAAAAGGATGTAACTCAGGACCAGCCAGATGGATGAGATGCATAAGGCAAGGTTTGGGGAAGAGGTCTCGGAGCTTCCAGTGCTTTTTGAGCATGCCACCCTCCCCAAATCTCCACATGTTCACCAACCTGGATGCTTCCGAATCCGGTCCTTTTGGGTTTTTTTAGAGGCTTCCATTACAAGGGCATGATTGATTGACTCATTGGCCACTGGTGATTGATTCCACCTCCCTGCAGGTCAGGAAGGGTGGGAAGGAAAGGGAGGGAAATTTCCAACCCTTTGATCATGTGGTCGGTTCCCCTGGCAACCAGTCCCCATCCTCAGGTGCTTTTCATAAGTCAATTCATTCACATAAACTCAGGTGTGGTGAAAGGAACAACGAGAATTTATCCCTCTTATCACTTAGGAAATTGCAATGATTTTAGGAACTTTGTGCCAGAAATGGGGGTGAAGACCAAATATATATTTTTTATTATAAATCACAGTACCACAGTTACCTTACATGGCAAAAGGGACTTTGCAGTTTTAATTAGGCTAGGAATCTTGAGATGGGGAAATTTTCCTAGACAACCTGGGTGAGCCCAATGTAATCACAGAGGTCCTTAGAAGAGGGGGACGGGAGGGTCAGAGGCAGAGAGCGGAGGTTGACAAAGAAGGCAGAGGTGGGGGTGATGCTGGTCATAAGTCAAAGAACGTGGGCAGCTTTTAGAAGCTGGAAGAGGCAAGGAAACTATTCTCCCCTAGAGCAGGGGGGAATCAGAAACTAATGCATATTAAATGCTCATTTTGTATCAGTTTTCCATTGCTGTTGTAACAAATTACCACAACTACTGGCTTAAAACAAAGCAAATTTATGATCTCCCTGCTCTGGGTATCAGAAGTCTCTGATGGGTTTTACGAAGCTAAAATAAAGGGTCAGCAGAACTGCTGCTCACAGCCACATGACCCCAACCTCTGCTATAGTAATGCAGTGTGCCAGGGAGACGATGTCGTTGGTTGGTACTCAGAGTTCAGTGGCAAGAGGTAACAGATATATAGAGGCAGATAAAACATGCACGTGCTCAATTGCAAAGCAATACCTACCTCCAGTATGCCAAGTGATTGGTACAGACAACTGAAAAGGCGATTTTGCGTCCAACCCTCAGCCAGAGAAGTGGGATTGGCATTGGTGAAAGAGCAGGGTAGGGTGGGCTTTCCAGGTACGGGGAGTTGCAGAAATAAGCGCTAGGCAGAAGGAAAGTAAAAGCTGCCTTTAGAACCACAGATGAAGCTTTGCGTGGATCGGTGGAGGACACGGAGACTGAGAAGCCTGCCTGCCTCTGGCCAGAGCATGCGAAGAATGCTGGCCGGAGCGGTTAGCCCTCCTCCCCTGCTCCCTGGTGGCACCCAATGCCTTGTAGAAAATGCATGACGGTTAAAAGAGATGTTTCAAGAGGGCAGTCTGGGGGCAGTGTGTGTTTTTCAAGGAAGGCGAAGCCACCAGCTTGGAGGAAAAAGGAACAGGTGTCTCTCTCCCCACAGATTTGCCTGCAGCTTTTCTGCTAATAACTGCATTTCCATTAGCGATTCCTTTCAAAGCCTTCAAACCCAAACTGATTCAATTACTGCATACCGTTTAATCGAGGCCACAGATACTATACCTTGAATTTATGGTGGGTCTCACAGGCTTTCCTGTGCTTCGTGTCTTTTCCCCACCGCTTCCCTGTGAGACCAGAAATGGGAGCAGAGGAGAGAAAGGCTCATAACTCTTGAAGATCTCAAATTTTTGGAAACCATAAGGAAAAGCTAGGAGAGCGAGTCTTCCAATATCAGCTCCGAGTCCAAGCGGAGGAAAACACTGAGAGGCAGAGAGACCAGGAGACCAGTCCCCTCCTTTCCCCCCCATCCCCAAGTCAAGCAGTACAAAAAAGATTTTTTTTTTTAAATCACTTTACTAATTACTCAGGCCTAATTGTCTGCTATTTGATTAACTTAATCTTATTTTCCTCAAGAGGCCATTGCTAAAGTGATTTCCTTTTAGTGATGTGGGTTCCAAGCTCTGTATTGATCCACCAATTGTAAAATTTCCCCCTGGTTTTGTTCTCTCTGCAATTTTGCCAAGGGTAAAATGAAGGGGGAAAAAAGTGCATTTTTACTATTTAACTGACTGTGAGGCCCATATTCTATACTGACTTGCAGTCGCTAGAGAATCCATTCTTCCCCTTCCCCCACTTGTTTCCCCATCCCTTCTCCTTTGGATTTGTGGTTGGGAAGGTTCTGTTTTGGTGTAAACTGGGATTTCCCGCCCCCCCACCTGGTTGCCAGGCAACGGCAGCCAGCCCAGTCAGGATGCATATAAATGTTAAATTGTTGCCAGCCACCTCTGGAGGCTGGGCCTGTCAAAACTCCGGTGCAGGTTGGGGGGTAGGGGGTGGGGGAGGTGCTGGTTAAAAATGCAGAAGTCAGACCTTATCCCCAGCAAGCACTAATGGGCAGGTAGAGGGAGAAGCCCAGCAATTGGCTTTTTAAAAATTAGTGTCTTCTGTGATGACAGGTGGTCTGAGGGGGCTTAAGGATCCCAGGGCTGAACAGCAAATGGCAAATTACATCGAGAGGGAGCTGTTTGAGCTTCAGTAGGAGAAAAAAGCTGAGAACATTCGAAGCTGGATGTTAGTTTATTTACTCATACATAGGATTGTTCTATTCTATTCTATCTTATCCTATCCTGTTCTATGTGTGTCGAATATATTAGTTCATTTAATCCTATTGCAATGCAATGAAGTTGAAACAATCTCAGCCGACCTGACAGTGAAGAAAGATACAGAGAGGTTAACTCATCCAATGTCGCACAGCTACAAAGTGGCGGAGCGGGGACTTGAGCTTCAACAGTCTGGGGCTCTTAGCAGTAGCACTGGGAGGTGGTGAAGAATGCAGATTCTCGAGCTGAACGGTCCGAGTTCGAATTCTACCTCTAACATGTACTAATTATGTTCACCTTGCACAGACTGCCTGATCGCCTTGTGCCGCAGTTTCCCAAGTTTTAGATCAGAGAGAGTAATTATACATGTCCAAGTATTCCCATGAAGACTGGCATTTAATCACTCTTAGCCGTTATTTTAGTTAATTTCTGTGGGGCAGAGTAGAGCTGGACACTGACAGGGTTCTCTGGTCCTACCCCATCTCTGACCCGCATCTCAGATTTGAACTTGGGCCTGAGGCTCAGGGATGGGGTGGAGGAGGCAGGAACGGAAGGTGGGGAATGTCTGAGGTTGGGTAAATTATTTTGTAATTTAAAAGGCTATCTGGCGGTTTGTGCTTTTTGGCCAAGAAATAGGCGTGAATGTCAAAGTGGTCACAGCATCCAAATGGCCATGTCCAGAAGGGCATGACAAAGCCTTGGGGGCTCCCACCCTCTAGTTTATCCTTTTGTACTCACCACCCTGTCAGGGCATTTGGGGGTCAGCTTCTCTTCATCTGTCCTTCTAGTGCTTTTGAGGCCCCTTCCTTTTGGAACTGGGTCTGAGGCCAGCTAGGAATTAGGTTTTAGGGTCCTCAGGGTTGTGTATACAGGGAAGCAGGGCTGGGGGTGAAGGTGGTACAGTTTCTTTGGGGCCCACTCAACGGATGCAGCCATGAATGGGAACAAAGGTGTTGCGGGCGGGGTGGAGAGGAAGCAGAGATGCTCCACCTGGATCTGCGCCAGGACTCAAGAACCGTTCCCCAGCTGGTGGGAGCACCCTCAGCAATCGGCCCTTTGGGGGTGGCTTCTACTGCAGAGAGCGGGCTGGTCCAGGACTGACTGATGGAGGGGTATGAAACCTGGCCTTCTGGCCCCAAATCGTGGACAACTCTGGAAGGTCACCTTCAGAATTCCCCTCGGCGTTGGCCGAAATTTCTGTTGCAACAATATGGCGGCTCAGGCTTTCCCTCCCATCAGGTGGACGCTCCCCCTCCCCACTCTCCCCTTCCCAAGACCCCTCCCCGATCAATCTCTGCTCCCTGTCTCAGGGTGGGCTTCCTGGGGGCACCTGGCTGGCAACAGCGGGCAGAAGTGGGAGAAATTCCAAGCAAATCAAACAAGAGACCACAGCCCAGGAAGTCAACTCCACTTTTTAATATTTAACCATAATGCAAACAGGCATAAGTAGACTTTTGTTGAATTCCATCAAGTTAGAAGATGAGGACAATGCAGAAGGAGAGCATGCGGTGAACACAGCTTGGACAACCTCGCGAGGAGCGTGGGGCGGGCGTCGGTCCTTGGAGGAAGGTGCTGGAGCGCACGGGACACTGGGTGGACATTAGCAGCATCGAGAACTCAGAGGTAGGGGGACATCCGAGTTTCTGACAGTGTGTGTGTGTATGTGTGGTGACATGTGACACCCACTCTGCCCGCCTCCCCAGCTCCTCAGCCCCGAATGGAAACCCACTGGTACAGCAAGGAGGGGACGGCCAACTGCATTCTCTCTCTCTCTCTCTCTCTCTCTCTCTCTGCCTTCCAGGAAACCACTGCTGAGCCTGGAGTGGGTCCTGCGATCACAAGACAGCACAACACAAGGAAGAGAGGGCGGAGTCAGGGTGCACGGCATCGGGCCTCAGTGGGTAGTAATCAGAGTGATGCCAAGGGCACAGCATCTTATCAAAATGGAACTGTCATCCTTTCTGTCTTGGGAGGGAATTTGTGAAACCACTTTATCATCATCCCCCGCCCCAAATCCTTTGAGTCTCAGATAATGGAAACAAAGCCATTGGCTGGGTACCGCTCTGCTGACTCCAGAAGGTCCATGATTGAAGGGCCTGGGGCAGCCAGGAGAGACTCTTTTGCCCTCAGGGGACATCTGGCAATGTCCAGTGTCACATATGGTGGGGGTGGGGTGGGGAGGGACGGCTACCTCTTCTGGTGGGCAGAGGCGAGGGATGCCGCTCAACATCCTGCCTACGATGTCCGGGACAGCCTCCACCATGGAGAATTCTCCAGCTCTAAATGCCAGTAGTGCTGAGTTGGCTGACCCTGGACCAGAGTCAAGTCCGGGCACTTGGATGTCCTGGAGTCATTTTCTAGAAGCCCATGGAAAGCTACAGCTTAAGGGAGGTTTGCTCCTGCCTGCCAGGGCCACCTTGTTAAGAACGGTCTCTGTCCTTGACCAGACCGACACACCTTGCTTGTTCAGAACTGTTCAGGTCTTCCAGGACAAAACAAAATCATAAACAAACTAAGGCGTATTTACCCCAGACCTCCTCCCTTGCACGACTGCACGTGGCTCTGACCAGTAGTAATAGAGAATAGACTCAAGACCCATGTTCCAGGGGTGAGAGTTTACCTAGGTCCTCATGCAGGTCTGAGACTCATCAGTGTTTGGCGAGAGGCAGCTTTTGCCACCAGGTCGGGACCGGTGGTGGATCGAGGACAAGGTGCATATGATAGAAAGAGGAGAGACCAGGCTGGTGTCAGCCCCAAAAGGTCAGATTCAGGTTCATGGCGACCATGTGTGTTGAGTTCGGGGGGGGGGGGGTGTGTGGCAGTGACTCTCAGATCCGTCTTCCTCCATCCCAGGCCCTGGCTTTTAATTCCTGTGCCAAACAGGACATTTAGATGCAGGAAACTTGACAAGGGTTGGGAAACGTCAAGGAGTATGGACAAGTCATATAGGATGCCTAGATGAATATTTTTTTCTCCTTGTCACCTGCAGGCAGTCTCAGATTAACTTGCCAATTCAGACAGAAGGTTTTGGGGGTAAGGTGGGCATGGTGACATGCTGGAGGTCAGGGCAGTGGAGATGCAAATATACAAGTTAACGGTTGGCTTCACACAAAATCTTAACCCCATAGTTTTCCTGATGGCATGAATGGCCAGAGCTTGAAGGGTGAACGGGCCCAGACATCTGGCTTGCGCATCCTGGCAGAGGGATTGTTGGTTTGCCTGTGATCTGGGTCAGAAAAATCTCACTTGCTTTGTACTTAGGGCAAAACCTGACCTCCTTTTGGAAGTCCAAAGCAGGTGGCTGCTGAGAATGTGCTTGGCAAGAAAATCCTATGTTCTAAGGCCAATGTCTAATTGGCCTGGGGTCGGTTTTCTTTCCGTGCATCTAGGCCTGGCCGGACCTTGGAAGGATGCACCCTGCTGGCTGGGGGAGAAGCTGGCTATCATGTCAGCAACTGCAAACTCATCTTTCCCTCGAGGCTATTTTTTTCTCATGAGACTCCTTTCTCAGCCTAAACGTAAGACTCTTAACTTTCTCATCTGTTCTCCTTCTACCCCACAGATAGGTCTCCAGGTCCTACTGATTCAACCCCTGGAGTGGCTTTATCATTACACCTGCCTCTTCCCTCATTCCAGCCTTGGTTACTGCAACATTCTACCGCTGGTTCAACAGACCAGCTGTCCATACTCTGTGTTACAGCCAGAACGTTCTTTTCCAAGCACGACTCCAATGACCTTATTTTTCCCACGTGAAAAACGTTCCTAGGGATACCCTACTGCCTGCCAAATAATCTAAATTCCTTGACATGCACTCACCTGTCCCAAAGAGCTGGTCCCTGCTCACCTTCCCAGCATCTGGCTCATCACCTTCAAGCCTTCCAAAGCTGTGCCTGAAGCCAGCCCCCATTTACTGCAACATGCTCCCGTCTGTGCCTTTCCTTCCTCTCTTCCTACTTCCTGGAAATCCTATCTCCCCAGACCTGCAGGTGGAATCCCCCCATTTCTCAAACCTCAGACATTTATGTCGATTCTAATTGTGTGTCTACATACGAGCTTCTCACTGTCTACAAACAGAAACTGTTTTTTGCTTTGTACTCTCCACTGTGCCTTCCGCATACAGGTATTGGTGAAGTGGAAAAGTAAAATTTGAAAGCTTCAATGGGCCAGGTAGTATAACTGGCTATTTTATGGGCATTATCTCATTTAGCCCCCTTTGCTATATAAGTGGATATGTAGACTCGGAAAGGTTAAATCACCAGCCCAGGGCTGTCTGCGGAAACGGGAAGGGGGAAAGCTCAGAGTTAGCATTTGGACTCCGGGCTGCTTCCACGGGCTCCATTTTGGTGGGTCTAAAGAATTTCCCTGAACGGAAGGATACCTGGCTGTCTCACTCCGTAGAAACCAAGCGGGAAAATACTCCTCTGCTCAGGGAGTTAAATTACCTCTGCTTCTTTCCTAACACAAGGTGCTGGCTTTGGATTCATAGTGATGAATGGGGGGGCATGACCATGTCAGCTTCTCCTGCAGAGGGGGATGTCTCCTTCCTCCTGGCCAAACTCACTTTTGTTAAATGGGGTTGGAGCCACTGCAGGCCAGTTCAAGGGGGAGAGGAACAGAAAAGTCTGTAATCTAGGTAACCCCCAAATGCCCAATCAATCCTATTTTTCTGCTCACTTACTGTGAAACCAAATTTTGCGCCTGGATTTGGCTACTGGGACTGAAATAAAAGCACCACAAGAGGGCAGCATTTACCCACCCTGGATCAGAGCTAAACCCTAAACCAGGACTCCACACTCTGCCTCTTGACAGGCTCCTTACAGGGAGGCTTTTCATAACAGGGGTTCTGGCAAATGAGAGAAATACATCGGACCAGTCTCCCGTCTTCTAGTGGGGAGTCCTGAAGCAGCTTGCGTTGGGTGTTGAAAGGTGTTTCCTTTAAAAACAAAAATCCTTCTTGGGAAGAAAGATGCATCCCGATTCTATAATCACTGCTTTGGACTCCCTGATACATCAGCAAGCCTGCTACTGGAGGGGAAGGGGTGCATGAAGGAGGTGTCCGGCACACAGGAAGTGCACACAAGCACTTATTCAGGGATGGAAAAGCACTCACACGCAGGGCTTGGTCTGGAGAGGAAAGCGCCGATGAGTCCTTCCTTGAATGAGGTTGGGCACTACAGTTCAGGGTCTGGGGAACAGGGACATTTTAGCAAATATCTCCAAAGGGCTCAAAGGGTTGAAAGAAAGCCCCCGGGGGGAAAGCTGCTAGGGGCCAGAACTGTGTATACAACGGGCCTCTGGAGCTCCAGGTTGGACAGGGTGGGGATGGGGGGCTGAGGGGGGTGGGGGGTGGGGAAGGGCGTAGCCCGCCAAGGGCTTGTGCTTGACCTTCCTTGCTGTGGAAGCCCCAGCCAGAGGACACAGGATTAAAGGAAGGCGGGGAGGTGGTAACTGGAGGCAGCCCAGCTCTGCACGCAGGGGAGAGGGGACTCCAGAGGGAGGGGGGCTGCTGTGGAGGGTGGAGAAAAGCGAGGTCCAGTTTGCCTTTTGCCTTCAAGAATCTCGGAGACTGTCCCCTCCCAGGAACACCTCTTTGGCACTCTGTGAACTAAGGCCCTTCCAGAGAGGGCCAGGGTACTTTCTCTTTGGCGGCCCCCCAAACGGAGCAGCAAGAAATACCCACTGTGCCGTACAGAAAGGCGATGCTGTCTCTCTGGATGACAAAACATAACACAACAAAACAGAAGAACCCACTTGCAGAAGAAGGCTTCCCCTCCAACCTGGGTGGGGGGGCCCGGGGCAGGCCCCTCTAGCAATTTCTTGGCTCTCTCCAGGCCCCTGATTTTGAGCACTTGTAGGTAGAGAGGGGCCCTCCCAGCCCATTCATCCTGACTGGGTGGGCGCAGCAGGTTGCCTGCTGTGGGGGGAAGTGGGGGGGGGAGCGTACTGACCCTGATTCCCACTGAAGACTGCACTGCCCATTTTTGATAGGAGTCAAGGTTCGTTTATTCGTCAAAATTATTTCATCAGACTAGAAACTTGGGGGATCACTTTTAGAAGGCCAGGAGCATGAGGGCCAGGCCACCCTAGGTTGTGGTCCTGTGGAGGAAGCCGTGTGGCGTCTCATTATGGCTTTCCTCTCCGACCTACCCGATTTACCGGCCTTCTGTTATTTCCTTCCTAGAGTGGAAGGGCCAGCCCTGTTTGGGGCAATAAAAAAAATAGCAGCGATATTCTTCCTTGATACTGTTTCCAGTCTCTACCACTTTAAAGGCTGATCTATGCATCCTTCTTTTGCTTCATAACATTACAAGGGGGAACAGCGGACAAGTAACTTGCCCAGAGTCACCCGGGGATAAAGATGGGAAGATTCTTATTTCCCGCATACTCCCTGGGACATCACCTCCCTGTCTTGTGGGTGTGATGGTCCAGGGAGGGCCAAATCAGGTGATCCTGTCTGGGATGGGGGGGTAGGGTTGGTGAGGAGGTGTGCTTAATCCACGAGATGGGTTAGTTTCCCAGGGAGGGCTCTGCTAACTAGTACCAGAATCTAAATGTGACCAATTCTGTGAGCCCCTTTTTGACGGAGCTTTCCCCCTTAATCATCACACTTGCTTCTCCCCTGCCCTTTGTAACCAGGACAACGAGGGTGCCTCCAAGTGTCTCAGGGACATGAGCACAGATAGAAAATTATGGACGCATGGAGAACCAGGGCACGGTTCTTGGCACTGAGAGTCTGCAGGCCACACGCTTGTCCAGGCAAGAGGACAGACGGAGACCCAGGCCTGTGCCACACATGCACGCACGTGCACACATACACACACACCCACACGACCAGGACATCATCATAAAAAAGGAGAAGGGGGGGATTCAGCAGCAGAGAGACTGGCTCAGAACCCCCTGAGCGGTCCCTGCAGCCTCTCCGGGGGGACCCCAGAACAACGGCCACATTCCAGTGATGTCATGCGCCGGTGATCTGCCCTTGTTGGGAAGAGAGAGGGGGGAAACAGTTTTGTAAGAGCCACTGTGGATTATAAAGGCATTGCATTGCAGCAGGACAACTCAAGGAGAAAACCCAAGAGGGCCAAGGAAACCACCGAGGGGCGAGGACCCAGAAGAGGAAAAACCACAGCGACAGGACGAGAGGGACAGCGGGGGCCACGCGGGGTCCCGGAGGGAAGGTTCAGCAGTGTCCACGCTTATAAAACCTGCAGCTGCCCCACCAGGGCACATGGGATGGCCCCCCTGCCATCCGTCTGGGCAAGAGGATCCAGTTAGGAGCTGAAAACCCTGTGGGAAGACGGGGGGGGGGAGGGAGTTAGTGCCAGGGAGGCAAAACTGCACTGTTTCCTTAGGAGCCACAGAGAAGCCACAAAGCTCTGGGCACAGGGGCTTCACTGCCCGTTCCTTGGCAGGCTCCCTGCCTTGGACAGCACCTGACCCCTAGTTGGGGCTCGTCTTGAATGCATGGACGAAATAACGAAGGAATGAATGAGTGCTTGCTCACCAACACAACTGGCCAGGAAGAGGGACAATGAAAGGGGCTTCCTGATAGGCCGAAGGAGCTGGAATCTTAAAGGCAATACAGTGAGCCTACTGGACACAAAATATGTTTTGTACATATGGGGAAAAAATGAGGCTGCTTAAGAAATGGGGTGTCTTCCCTATGCTACCGAAAATGAGACAACCCAAGTCCTACCTAATTTAACATAAAGGGCACACAGCGGTGGTTTGGAGGCACTCTGTGGGGGGGCATGGGGTGAGTGAGTGGCATTACCATCGTGGTTAAGAGGTCCCGGCCTTAAGGTGAAGTTTAGTGAGACTCAATCCAGTCTTGTGGTGCCTCACACTTTTCCCAGCAATTTCGAGAGGACCAGTGAGATTGTCAAAATAATACCAATTGGGATCTGCGTGGATGAGAACGCTCTGGGCAATCTGGGGGGTGTGGGAGGTGGTGTATAAAGGGAGGGACCTGCAGCGGGGAATACACCTTCCCGGAGGCTGGAGCCGTTATTCCACTAGGGGGCGCCCCAGGCAGACGTGGACATGCAAAACCAGGGTTCCCACACTTGGAGGGGCCTCAGAATCTCTGGAGGGCTCCTTAAAAACATAAACCTCGGTTCTCACTCCAGAGTTTCAGAGTCAGCAGGTCTGGGGTGGCCTGGGAATTTGCATTTGTAGCCCACTCTCCACTGTGGGAAAACCAGGGCAA